>NW_028157888.1:0-168000 GCF_964263955.1 Coregonus lavaretus | reverse complement strand
TTAAAACATGATTTTGGACAATGTTCATGGAACTCAGCTTAAAACGTACTTGCAGACTTGAAAACCCTTGCCTATTGTAGAGCGCGCCTCCTACTTCCACTGCTGAATGAAAACCCATGATTCTGGACCCTGTTTTCATGCAAAATGGCTAAAAGAAATGTTTCACGTTTGTTACACTCAAACAGTGTCTCCTCTCATATGCTGAACTGGTCGCATTGTGGATTTTGGTTAAAACATGATTTTGGACAATGTTCATGGAACTCAGCTTAAAACGTACTTGCAGACTTGAAAACCCTTGACTATTGTAGAGCGCGCCTCCTACTTCCACTGCTGAACGAAAACCCATGATTTTGGACCCTGTTTTCATGCAAATAGGCTAAAAGAAATGTTTCACGTTTGTTACACTCAAACAGTGGCTCCTCTCATATGCTGAACTGGTCGCATTGTGGATTTGGCCTAAAACATGATTTTGGACAATGTTCATGGAACTCAGCTTAAAACGTACTTGCAGACTTGAAAACCCTTGCCTATTGTAGAGCGCGCCTCCTACTTCCACTACTGAACGAAAACCCATGATTTTGGACCCTGTTTTCATGCGAAAAGGCTAAAAGAATTGTTTCACGTTTGTTACACTCAAACAGTGTCTCCTGTCATATGCTGATCTGGTCGCAATGTGGATTTGGCCTAAAACATGATTTTGGACAATGTTCATGGAACTCAGCTTAAAATGTACTTGCAGACTTGAAAACCCTTGCCTATTGTAGAGCGCGCCTCCTACTTCCAGTGCTGAACGAAAACCCATGATTTTGGACCCTGTTTTCATGCGAAAAGGCTAAAAGAATTGTTTCACGTTTGTTACACTCAAACAGTGTCTCCTCTCATATGCTGAACTGGTCGCATTGTGGATTTTGGTTAAAACATGATTTTGGACAATGTTCATGGAACTCAGCTTAAAACGTACTTGCAGACTTGAAAACCCTTGCCTATTGTAGAGCGCGCCTCCTACTTCCACTACTGAACGAAAACCCATGATTTTGGACCCTGTTTTCATGCGAAAAGGCTAAAAGAATTGTTTCACGTTTGTTACACTCAAACAGTGTCTCCTGTCATATGCTGATCTGGTCGCAATGTGGATTTGGCCTAAAACATGATTTTGGACAATGTTCATGGAACTCAGCTTAAAACGTACTTGCAGACTTGAAAACCCTTGCCTATTGTAGAGCGCGCCTCCTACTTCCACTGCTGAATGAAAACCCATGATTTTGGACCCTGTTTTCATAAGAAAAGGCTAAAAGAATTGTTTCACGTTTGTTACACTCAAACAGTGTCTCCTGTCATATGCTGAACTGGTCGCAATGTGGATTTGGCCTAAAACATGATTTTGGACAATGTTCATGGAACTCAGCTTAAAACGTACTTGCAGACTTGAAAACCCTTGCCTATTGTAGAGCGCGCCTCCTACTTCCACTGCTGAACGAAAACCCATGATTTTGGACCCTGTTTTCATGCAAAAAGGCTAAAAGAAATGTTTCACGTTTGTTACACTCAAACAGTGGCTCCTCTCATATGCTGAACTGGTCGCATTGTGGATTTTGGTTAAAACATGATTTTGGACAATGTTCATGGAACTCAGCTTAAAACGTACTTGCAGACTTGAAAACCCTTGCCTATTGTAGAGCGCGCCTCCTACTTCCACTGCTGAATGAAAACCCATGATTTTGGACCCTGTTTTCATGCAAAATGGCTAAAAGAAATGTTTCACGTTTGTTACACTCAAACAGTGTCTCCTCTCATATGCTGAACTGGTCGCATTGTGGATTTTGGTTAAAACATGATTTTGGACAATGTTCATGGAACTCAGCTTAAAACGTACTTGCAGACTTGAAAACCCTTGCCTATTGTAGAGCGCGCCTCCTACTTCCACTGCTGAATGAAAACCCATGATTTTGGACCCTGTTTTCATGCAAAATGGCTAAAAGAAATGTTTCACGTTTGTTACACTCAAACAGTGTCTCCTCTCATATGCTGAACTGGTCGCATTGTGGATTTTGGTTAAAACATGATTTTGGACAATGTTCATGGAACTCAGCTTAAAACGTACTTGCAGACTTGAAAACCCTTGCCTATTGTAGAGCGCGCCTCCTACTTCCACTGCTGAACGAAAACCCATGATTTTGGACCCTGTTTTCATGCGAAAAGGCTAAAAGAATTGTTTCACGTTTGTTACACTCAAACAGTGTCTCCTGTCATATGCTGATCTGGTCGCAATGTGGATTTGGCCTAAAACATGATTTTGGACAATGTTCATGGAACTCAGCTTAAAACGTACCTGCAGACTTGAAAACCCTTGCCTATTGTAGAGCGCACCTCCTACTTCCACTGCTGAACGAAAACCCATGATTTTGGACCCTGTTTTCATGCGAAAAGGCTAAAAGAAATGTTTCACGTTTGTTACACTCAAACAGTGTCTCCTCTCATATGCTGAACTGGTCGCATTGTGGATTTAGGTTAAAACATGATTTTGGACAATGTTCATGGAACTCAGCGTAAAACGTACTTGCAGACTTGAAAACCCTTGCCTATTGTAGAGCGCGCCTCCTACTTCCACTGCTGAACGAAAACCCATGATTTTGGACACTGTTTTCATGCGAAAAGGCTAAAAGAATTGTTTCACGTTTGTTACACTCAAACAGTGTCTCCTGTCATATGCTGATCTGGTCGCAATGTGGATTTGGCCTAAAACATGATTTTGGACAATGTTCATGGAACTCAGCTTAAAATGTACTTGCAGACTTGAAAACCCTTGCCTATTGTAGAGCGCGCCTCCTACTTCCAGTGCTGAACGAAAACCCATGATTTTGGACCCTGTTTTCATGCGAAAAGGCTAAAAGAAATGTTTCACGTTTGTTACACTCAAACAGTGTCTCCTCTCATATGCTGAACTGGTCGCATTGTGGATTTGGCCTAAAACATGATTTTGGACAATGTTCATGGAACTCAGCTTAAAACGTACTTGCAGACTTGAAAACCCTTGCCTATTGTAGAGCGCGCCTCCTACTTCCACTACTGAACGAAAACCCATGATTTTGGACCCTGTTTTCATGCGAAAAGGCTAAAAGAATTGTTTCACGTTTGTTACACTCAAACAGTGTCTCCTGTCATATGCTGATCTGGTCGCAATGTGGATTTGGCCTAAAACATGATTTTGGACAATGTTCATGGAACTCAGCTTAAAACGTACTTCCAGACTTGAAAACCCTTGCCTATTGTAGAGCGCGCCTCCTACTTCCAGTGCTGAACGAAAACCCATGATTTTGGACCCTGTTTTCATGCGAAAAGGCTAAAAGAAATGTTTCACGTTTGTTACACTCAAACAGTGTCTCCTCTCATATGCTGAACTGGTTGCATTGTGGATTTTGGTTAAAACATGATTTTGGACAATGTTCATGGAACTCAGCTTAAAACGTACTTGCAGACTTGAAAACCCTTGCCTATTGTAGAGCGCGCCTCCTACTTCCACTGCTGAATGAAAACCCATGATTTTGGACCCTGTTTTCATGCAAAATGGCTAAAAGAAATGTTTCACGTTTGTTACACTCAAACAGTGTCTCCTGTCATATGCTGAACTGGTCGCAATGTGGATTTGGCCTAAAACATGATTTTGGACAATGTTCATGGAACTCAGCTTAAAACGTACTTGCAGACTTGAAAACCCTTGCCTATTGTAGAGCGCGCCTCCTACTTCCACTGCTGAACGAAAACCCATGATTTTGGACCCTGTTTTCATGCAAAAAGGCTAAAAGAAATGTTTCACGTTTGTTACACTCAAACAGTGGCTCCTCTCATATGCTGAACTGGTCGCATTGTGGATTTTGGTTAAAACATGATTTTGGACAATGTTCATGGAACTCAGCTTAAAACGTACTTGCAGACTTGAAAACCCTTGCCTATTGTAGAGCGCGCCTCCTACTTCCACTGCTGAACGAAAACCCATGATTTTGGACCCTGTTTTCATAAGAAAAGGCTAAAAGAATTGTTTCACGTTTGTTACACTCAAACAGTGTCTCCTGTCATATGCTGAACTGGTCGCAATGTGGATTTGGCCTAAAACATGATTTTGGACAATGTTCATGGAACTCAGCTTAAAACGTACTTGCAGACTTGAAAACCCTTGCCTATTGTAGAGCGCGCCTCCTACTTCCACTGCTGAACGAAAACCCATGATTTTGGACCCTGTTTTCATGCAAATAGGCTAAAAGAAATGTTTCACGTTTGTTACACTCAAACAGTGGCTCCTCTCATATGCTGAACTGGTCGCATTGTGGATTTTGGTTAAAACATGATTTTGGACAATGTTCATGGAACTCAGCTTAAAACGTACTTGCAGACTTGAAAACCCTTGCCTATTGTAGAGCGCGCCTCCTACTTCCACTGCTGAACGAAAACCCATGATTTTGGACCCTGTTTTCATAAGAAAAGGCTAAAAGAATTGTTTCACGTTTGTTACACTCAAACAGTGTCTCTTGTCATATGCTGAACTGGTCGCAATGTGGATTTGGCCTAAAACATGATTTTGGACAATGTTCATGGAACTCAGCTTAAAACGTACTTGCAGACTTGAAAACCCTTGCCTATTGTAGAGCGCGCCTCCTACTTCCACTGCTGAACGAAAACCCATGATTTTGGACCCTGTTTTCATGCAAAAAGGCTAAAAGAAATGTTTCACGTTTGTTACACTCAAACAGTGGCTCCTCTCATATGCTGAACTGGTCGCATTGTGGATTTTGGTTAAAACATGATTTTGGACAATGTTCATGGAACTCAGCTTAAAACGTACTTGCAGACTTGAAAACCCTTGACTATTGTAGAGCGCGCCTCCTACTTCCACTGCTGAACGAAAACCCATGATTTTGGACCCTGTTTTCATGCAAATAGGCTAAAAGAAATGTTTCACGTTTGTTACACTCAAACAGTGGCTCCTCTCATATGCTGAACTGGTCGCATTGTGGATTTGGCCTAAAACATGATTTTGGACAATGTTCATGGAACTCAGCTTAAAACGTACTTGCAGACTTGAAAACCCTTGCCTATTGTAGAGCGCGCCTCCTACTTCCACTACTGAACGAAAACCCATGATTTTGGACCCTGTTTTCATGCGAAAAGGCTAAAAGAATTGTTTCACGTTTGTTACACTCAAACAGTGTCTCCTGTCATATGCTGATCTGGTCGCAATGTGGATTTGGCCTAAAACATGATTTTGGACAATGTTCATGGAACTCAGC
The DNA here is from genome assembly GCF_964263955.1 of Coregonus lavaretus. Taxonomy (NCBI): domain Eukaryota; kingdom Metazoa; phylum Chordata; class Actinopteri; order Salmoniformes; family Salmonidae; genus Coregonus; species Coregonus lavaretus. Next base: position 162,718 of record NW_028157888.1, on the reverse strand, counting down.
TTAAAATGTACTTGCAGACTTGAAAACCCTTGCCTATTGTAGAGCGCGCCTCCTACTTCCAGTGCTGAACGAAAACCCATGATTTTGGACCCTGTTTTCATGCGAAAAGGCTAAAAGAATTGTTTCACGTTTGTTACACTCAAACAGTGTCTCCTCTCATATGCTGAACTGGTCGCATTGTGGATTTTGGTTAAAACATGATTTTGGACAATGTTCATGGAACTCAGCTTAAAACGTACTTGCAGACTTGAAAACCCTTGCCTATTGTAGAGCGCGCCTCCTACTTCCACTACTGAACGAAAACCCATGATTTTGGACCCTGTTTTCATGCGAAAAGGCTAAAAGAATTGTTTCACGTTTGTTACACTCAAACAGTGTCTCCTGTCATATGCTGAACTGGTCGCATTGTGGATTTGGCCTAAAACATGATTTTGGACAATGTTCATGGAACTCAGCTTAAAACGTACTTGCAGACTTGAAAACCCTTGCCTATTGTAGAGCGCGCCTCCTACTTCCACTGCTGAATGAAAACCCATGATTTTGGACCCTGTTTTCATGCAAAATGGCTAAAAGAAATGTTTCACGTTTGTTACACTCAAACAGTGTCTCCTCTCATATGCTGAACTGGTCGCATTGTGGATTTTGGTTAAAACATGATTTTGGACAATGTTCATGGAACTCAGCTTAAAACGTACTTGCAGACTTGAAAACCCTTGCCTATTGTAGAGCGCGCCTCCTACTTCCACTGCTGAACGAAAACCCATGATTTTGGACCCTGTTTTCATGCGAAAAGGCTAAAAGAATTGTTTCACGTTTGTTACACTCAAACAGTGTCTCCTGTCATATGCTGATCTGGTCGCAATGTGGATTTGGCCTAAAACATGATTTTGGACAATGTTCATGGAACTCAGCTTAAAACGTACCTGCAGACTTGAAAACCCTTGCCTATTGTAGAGCGCACCTCCTACTTCCACTGCTGAACGAAAACCCATGATTTTGGACCCTGTTTTCATGCGAAAAGGCTAAAAGAAATGTTTCACGTTTGTTACACTCAAACAGTGTCTCCTCTCATATGCTGAACTGGTCGCATTGTGGATTTAGGTTAAAACATGATTTTGGACAATGTTCATGGAACTCAGCGTAAAACGTACTTGCAGACTTGAAAACCCTTGCCTATTGTAGAGCGCGCCTCCTACTTCCACTGCTGAACGAAAACCCATGATTTTGGACACTGTTTTCATGCGAAAAGGCTAAAAGAATTGTTTCACGTTTGTTACACTCAAACAGTGTCTCCTGTCATATGCTGATCTGGTCGCAATGTGGATTTGGCCTAAAACATGATTTTGGACAATGTTCATGGAACTCAGCTTAAAATGTACTTGCAGACTTGAAAACCCTTGCCTATTGTAGAGCGCGCCTCCTACTTCCAGTGCTGAACGAAAACCCATGATTTTGGACCCTGTTTTCATGCGAAAAGGCTAAAAGAAATGTTTCACGTTTGTTACACTCAAACAGTGTCTCCTCTCATATGCTGAACTGGTCGCATTGTGGATTTGGCCTAAAACATGATTTTGGACAATGTTCATGGAACTCAGCTTAAAACGTACTTGCAGACTTGAAAACCCTTGCCTATTGTAGAGCGCGCCTCCTACTTCCACTACTGAACGAAAACCCATGATTTTGGACCCTGTTTTCATGCGAAAAGGCTAAAAGAATTGTTTCACGTTTGTTACACTCAAACAGTGTCTCCTGTCATATGCTGATCTGGTCGCAATGTGGATTTGGCCTAAAACATGATTTTGGACAATGTTCATGGAACTCAGCTTAAAACGTACTTCCAGACTTGAAAACCCTTGCCTATTGTAGAGCGCGCCTCCTACTTCCAGTGCTGAACGAAAACCCATGATTTTGGACCCTGTTTTCATGCGAAAAGGCTAAAAGAAATGTTTCACGTTTGTTACACTCAAACAGTGTCTCCTCTCATATGCTGAACTGGTTGCATTGTGGATTTTGGTTAAAACATGATTTTGGACAATGTTCATGGAACTCAGCTTAAAACGTACTTGCAGACTTGAAAACCCTTGCCTATTGTAGAGCGCGCCTCCTACTTCCACTGCTGAATGAAAACCCATGATTTTGGACCCTGTTTTCATGCAAAATGGCTAAAAGAAATGTTTCACGTTTGTTACACTCAAACAGTGTCTCCTGTCATATGCTGAAGTGGTCGCAATGTGGATTTGGCCTAAAACATGATTTTGGACAATGTTCATGGAACTCAGCTTAAAACGTACTTGCAGACTTGAAAACCCTTGCCTATTGTAGAGCGCGCCTCCTACTTCCACTGCTGAACGAAAACCCATGATTTTGGACCCTGTTTTCATGCAAAAAGGCTAAAAGAAATGTTTCACGTTTGTTACACTCAAACAGTGGCTCCTCTCATATGCTGAACTGGTCGCATTGTGGATTTTGGTTAAAACATGATTTTGGACAATGTTCATGGAACTCAGCTTAAAACGTACTTGCAGACTTGAAAACCCTTGCCTATTGTAGAGCGCGCCTCCTACTTCCACTGCTGAACGAAAACCCATGATTTTGGACCCTGTTTTCATAAGAAAAGGCTAAAAGAATTGTTTCACGTTTGTTACACTCAAACAGTGTCTCCTGTCATATGCTGAACTGGTCGCAATGTGGATTTGGCCTAAAACATGATTTTGGACAATGTTCATGGAACTCAGCTTAAAACGTACTTGCAGACTTGAAAACCCTTGCCTATTGTAGAGCGCGCCTCCTACTTCCACTGCTGAACGAAAACCCATGATTTTGGACCCTGTTTTCATGCAAATAGGCTAAAAGAAATGTTTCACGTTTGTTACACTCAAACAGTGGCTCCTCTCATATGCTGAACTGGTCGCATTGTGGATTTTGGTTAAAACATGATTTTGGACAATGTTCATGGAACTCAGCTTAAAACGTACTTGCAGACTTGAAAACCCTTGCCTATTGTAGAGCGCGCCTCCTACTTCCACTGCTGAACGAAAACCCATGATTTTGGACCCTGTTTTCATAAGAAAAGGCTAAAAGAATTGTTTCACGTTTGTTACACTCAAACAGTGTCTCTTGTCATATGCTGAACTGGTCGCAATGTGGATTTGGCCTAAAACATGATTTTGGACAATGTTCATGGAACTCAGCTTAAAACGTACTTGCAGACTTGAAAACCCTTGCCTATTGTAGAGCGCGCCTCCTACTTCCACTGCTGAACGAAAACCCATGATTTTGGACCCTGTTTTCATGCAAAAAGGCTAAAAGAAATGTTTCACGTTTGTTACACTCAAACAGTGGCTCCTCTCATATGCTGAACTGGTCGCATTGTGGATTTTGGTTAAAACATGATTTTGGACAATGTTCATGGAACTCAGCTTAAAACGTACTTGCAGACTTGAAAACCCTTGACTATTGTAGAGCGCGCCTCCTACTTCCACTGCTGAACGAAAACCCATGATTTTGGACCCTGTTTTCATGCAAATAGGCTAAAAGAAATGTTTCACGTTTGTTACACTCAAACAGTGGCTCCTCTCATATGCTGAACTGGTCGCATTGTGGATTTGGCCTAAAACATGATTTTGGACAATGTTCATGGAACTCAGCTTAAAACGTACTTGCAGACTTGAAAACCCTTGCCTATTGTAGAGCGCGCCTCCTACTTCCACTACTGAACGAAAACCCATGATTTTGGACCCTGTTTTCATGCGAAAAGGCTAAAAGAATTGTTTCACGTTTGTTACACTCAAACAGTGTCTCCTGTCATATGCTGATCTGGTCGCAATGTGGATTTGGCCTAAAACATGATTTTGGACAATGTTCATGGAACTCAGCTTAAAATGTACTTGCAGACTTGAAAACCCTTGCCTATTGTAGAGCGCGCCTCCTACTTCCAGTGCTGAACGAAAACCCATGATTTTGGACCCTGTTTTCATGCGAAAAGGCTAAAAGAATTGTTTCACGTTTGTTACACTCAAACAGTGTCTCCTCTCATATGCTGAACTGGTCGCATTGTGGATTTTGGTTAAAACATGATTTTGGACAATGTTCATGGAACTCAGCTTAAAACGTACTTGCAGACTTGAAAACCCTTGCCTATTGTAGAGCGCGCCTCCTACTTCCACTACTGAACGAAAACCCATGATTTTGGACCCTGTTTTCATGCGAAAAGGCTAAAAGAATTGTTTCACGTTTGTTACACTCAAACAGTGTCTCCTGTCATATGCTGAACTGGTCGCATTGTGGATTTGGCCTAAAACATGATTTTGGACAATGTTCATGGAACTCAGCTTAAAACGTACTTGCAGACTTGAAAACCCTTGCCTATTGTAGAGCGCGCCTCCTACTTCCACTGCTGAATGAAAACCCATGATTTTGGACCCTGTTTTCATGCAAAATGGCTAAAAGAAATGTTTCACGTTTGTTACACTCAAACAGTGTCTCCTCTCATATGCTGAACTGGTCGCATTGTGGATTTTGGTTAAAACATGATTTTGGACAATGTTCATGGAACTCAGCTTAAAACGTACTTGCAGACTTGAAAACCCTTGCCTATTGTAGAGCGCGCCTCCTACTTCCACTGCTGAACGAAAACCCATGATTTTGGACCCTGTTTTCATGCGAAAAGGCTAAAAGAATTGTTTCACGTTTGTTACACTCAAACAGTGTCTCCTGTCATATGCTGATCTGGTCGCAATGTGGATTTGGCCTAAAACATGATTTTGGACAATGTTCATGGAACTCAGCTTAAAACGTACCTGCAGACTTGAAAACCCTTGCCTATTGTAGAGCGCACCTCCTACTTCCACTGCTGAACGAAAACCCATGATTTTGGACCCTGTTTTCATGCGAAAAGGCTAAAAGAAATGTTTCACGTTTGTTACACTCAAACAGTGTCTCCTCTCATATGCTGAACTGGTCGCATTGTGGATTTAGGTTAAAACATGATTTTGGACAATGTTCATGGAACTCAGCGTAAAACGTACTTGCAGACTTGAAAACCCTTGCCTATTGTAGAGCGCGCCTCCTACTTCCACTGCTGAACGAAAACCCATGATTTTGGACACTGTTTTCATGCGAAAAGGCTAAAAGAATTGTTTCACGTTTGTTACACTCAAACAGTGTCTCCTGTCATATGCTGATCTGGTCGCAATGTGGATTTGGCCTAAAACATGATTTTGGACAATGTTCATGGAACTCAGCTTAAAATGTACTTGCAGACTTGAAAACCCTTGCCTATTGTAGAGCGCGCCTCCTACTTCCAGTGCTGAACGAAAACCCATGATTTTGGACCCTGTTTTCATGCGAAAAGGCTAAAAGAAATGTTTCACGTTTGTTACACTCAAACAGTGTCTCCTCTCATATGCTGAACTGGTCGCATTGTGGATTTGGCCTAAAACATGATTTTGGACAATGTTCATGGAACTCAGCTTAAAACGTACTTGCAGACTTGAAAACCCTTGCCTATTGTAGAGCGCGCCTCCTACTTCCACTACTGAACGAAAACCCATGATTTTGGACCCTGTTTTCATGCGAAAAGGCTAAAAGAATTGTTTCACGTTTGTTACACTCAAACAGTGTCTCCTGTCATATGCTGATCTGGTCGCAATGTGGATTTGGCCTAAAACATGATTTTGGACAATGTTCATGGAACTCAGCTTAAAACGTACTTCCAGACTTGAAAACCCTTGCCTATTGTAGAGCGCGCCTCCTACTTCCAGTGCTGAACGAAAACCCATGATTTTGGACCCTGTTTTCATGCGAAAAGGCTAAAAGAAATGTTTCACGTTTGTTACACTCAAACAGTGTCTCCTCTCATATGCTGAACTGGTTGCATTGTGGATTTTGGTTAAAACATGATTTTGGACAATGTTCATGGAACTCAGCTTAAAACGTACTTGCAGACTTGAAAACCCTTGCCTATTGTAGAGCGCGCCTCCTACTTCCACTGCTGAATGAAAACCCATGATTTTGGACCCTGTTTTCATGCAAAATGGCTAAAAGAAATGTTTCACGTTTGTTACACTCAAACAGTGTCTCCTGTCATATGCTGAACTGGTCGCAATGTGGATTTGGCCTAAAACATGATTTTGGACAATGTTCATGGAACTCAGCTTAAAACGTACTTGCAGACTTGAAAACCCTTGCCTATTGTAGAGCGCGCCTCCTACTTCCACTGCTGAACGAAAACCCATGATTTTGGACCCTGTTTTCATGCAAAAAGGCTAAAAGAAATGTTTCACGTTTGTTACACTCAAACAGTGGCTCCTCTCATATGCTGAACTGGTCGCATTGTGGATTTTGGTTAAAACATGATTTTGGACAATGTTCATGGAACTCAGCTTAAAACGTACTTGCAGACTTGAAAACCCTTGCCTATTGTAGAGCGCGCCTCCTACTTCCACTGCTGAACGAAAACCCATGATTTTGGACCCTGTTTTCATAAGAAAAGGCTAAAAGAATTGTTTCACGTTTGTTACACTCAAACAGTGTCTCCTGTCATATGCTGAACTGGTCGCAATGTGGATTTGGCCTAAAACATGATTTTGGACAATGTTCATGGAACTCAGCTTAAAACGTACTTGCAGACTTGAAAACCCTTGCCTATTGTAGAGCGCGCCTCCTACTTCCACTGCTGAACGAAAACCCATGATTTTGGACCCTGTTTTCATGCAAATAGGCTAAAAGAAATGTTTCACGTTTGTTACACTCAAACAGTGGCTCCTCTCATATGCTGAACTGGTCGCATTGTGGATTTTGGTTAAAACATGATTTTGGACAATGTTCATGGAACTCAGCTTAAAACGTACTTGCAGACTTGAAAACCCTTGCCTATTGTAGAGCGCGCCTCCTACTTCCACTGCTGAACGAAAACCCATGATTTTGGACCCTGTTTTCATAAGAAAAGGCTAAAAGAATTGTTTCACGTTTGTTACACTCAAACAGTGTCTCCTGTCATATGCTGAACTGGTCGCAATGTGGATTTGGCCTAAAACATGATTTTGGACAATGTTCATGGAACTCAGCTTAAAACGTACTTGCAGACTTGAAAACCCTTGCCTATTGTAGAGCGCGCCTCCTACTTCCACTGCTGAACGAAAACCCATGATTTTGGACCCTGTTTTCATGCAAAAAGGCTAAAAGAAATGTTTCACGTTTGTTACACTCAAACAGTGGCTCCTCTCATATGCTGAACTGGTCGCATTGTGGATTTTGGTTAAAACATGATTTTGGACAATGTTCATGGAACTCAGCTTAAAACGTACTTGCAGACTTGAAAACCCTTGACTATTGTAGAGCGCGCCTCCTACTTCCACTGCTGAACGAAAACCCATGATTTTGGACCCTGTTTTCATGCAAATAGGCTAAAAGAAATGTTTCACGTTTGTTACACTCAAACAGTGGCTCCTCTCATATGCTGAACTGGTCGCATTGTGGATTTGGCCTAAAACATGATTTTGGACAATGTTCATGGAACTCAGCTTAAAACGTACTTGCAGACTTGAAAACCCTTGCCTATTGTAGAGCGCGCCTCCTACTTCCACTACTGAACGAAAACCCATGATTTTGGACCCTGTTTTCATGCGAAAAGGCTAAAAGAATTGTTTCACGTTTGTTACACTCAAACAGTGTCTCCTGTCATATGCTGATCTGGTCGCAATGTGGATTTGGCCTAAAACATGATTTTGGACAATGTTCATGGAACTCAGCTTAAAATGTACTTGCAGACTTGAAAACCCTTGCCTATTGTAGAGCGCGCCTCCTACTTCCAGTGCTGAACGAAAACCCATGATTTTGGACCCTGTTTTCATGCGAAAAGGCTAAAAGAATTGTTTCACGTTTGTTACACTCAAACAGTGTCTCCTCTCATATGCTGAACTGGTCGCATTGTGGATTTTGGTTAAAACATGATTTTGGACAATGTTCATGGAACTCAGCTTAAAACGTACTTGCAGACTTGAAAACCCTTGCCTATTGTAGAGCGCGCCTCCTACTTCCACTACTGAACGAAAACCCATGATTTTGGACCCTGTTTTCATGCGAAAAGGCTAAAAGAATTGTTTCACGTTTGTTACACTCAAACAGTGTCTCCTGTCATATGCTGAACTGGTCGCATTGTGGATTTGGCCTAAAACATGATTTTGGACAATGTTCATGGAACTCAGCTTAAAACGTACTTGCAGACTTGAAAACCCTTGCCTATTGTAGAGCGCGCCTCCTACTTCCACTGCTGAATGAAAACCCATGATTTTGGACCCTGTTTTCATGCAAAATGGCTAAAAGAAATGTTTCACGTTTGTTACACTCAAACAGTGTCTCCTCTCATATGCTGAACTGGTCGCATTGTGGATTTTGGTTAAAACATGATTTTGGACAATGTTCATGGAACTCAGCTTAAAACGTACTTGCAGACTTGAAAACCCTTGCCTATTGTAGAGCGCGCCTCCTACTTCCACTGCTGAACGAAAACCCATGATTTTGGACCCTGTTTTCATGCAAATAGGCTAAAAGAAATGTTTCACGTTTGTTACACTCAAACAGTGGCTCCTCTCATATGCTGAACTGGTCGCATTGTGGATTTGGCCTAAAACATGATTTTGGACAATGTTCATGGAACTCAGCTTAAAACGTACTTGCAGACTTGAAAACCCTTGCCTATTGTAGAGCGCGCCTCCTACTTCCACTGCTGAATGAAAACCCATGATTTTGGACCCTGTTTTCATGCAAAATGGCTAAAAGAAATATTTCACGTTTGTTACACTCAAACAGTGTCTCCTCTCATATGCTGAACTGGTCGCATTGTGGATTTTGGTTAAAACATGATTTTGGACAATGTTCATGGAACTCAGCTTAAAACGTACTTGCAGACTTGAAAACCCTTGCCTATTGTAGAGCGCGCCTCCTACTTCCACTGCTGAACAAAAACCCATGATTTTGGACCCTGTTTTCATGCGAAAAGGCTAAAAGAAATGTTTCACGTTTGTTACACTCAAACAGTGTCTCCTCTCATATGCTGAACTGGTCGCATTGTGGATTTTGGTTAAAACATGATTTTGGACAATGTTCATGGAACTCAGCTTAAAACGTACTTGCAGACTTGAAAACCCTTGCCTATTGTAGAGCGCGCCTCCTACTTCCACTGCTGAACGAAAACCCATGATTTTGGACCCTGTTTTCATGCAAAAAGGCTAAAAGAAATGTTTCACGTTTGTTACACTCAAACAGTGGCTCCTCTCATATGCTGAACTGGTCGCATTGTGGATTTTGGTTAAAACATGATTTTGGACAATGTTCATGGAACTCAGCTTAAAACGTACTTGCAGACTTGAAAACCCTTGCCTATTGTAGAGCGCGCCTCCTACTTCCACTGCTGAACGAAAACCCATGATTTTGGACCCTGTTTTCATAAGAAAAGGCTAAAAGAATTGTTTCACGTTTGTTACACTCAAACAGTGTCTCCTGTCATATGCTGAACTGGTCGCAATGTGGATTTGGCCTAAAACATGATTTTGGACAATGTTCATGGAACTCAGCTTAAAACGTACTTGCAGACTTGAAAACCCTTGCCTATTGTAGAGCGCGCCTCCTACTTCCACTGCTGAACGAAAACCCATGATTTTGGACCCTGTTTTCATGCAAATAGGCTAAAAGAAATGTTTCACGTTTGTTACACTCAAACAGTGGCTCCTCTCATATGCTGAACTGGTCGCATTGTGGATTTTGGTTAAAACATGATTTTGGACAATGTTCATGGAACTCAGCTTAAAACGTACTTGCAGACTTGAAAACCCTTGCCTATTGTAGAGCGCGCCTCCTACTTCCACTGCTGAACGAAAACCCATGATTTTGGACCCTGTTTTCATAAGAAAAGGCTAAAAGAATTGTTTCACGTTTGTTACACTCAAACAGTGTCTCCTGTCATATGCTGAACTGGTCGCAATGTGGATTTGGCCTAAAACATGATTTTGGACAATGTTCATGGAACTCAGCTTAAAACGTACTTGCAGACTTGAAAACCCTTGCCTATTGTAGAGCGCGCCTCCTACTTCCACTGCTGAACGAAAACCCATGATTTTGGACCCTGTTTTCATGCAAAAAGGCTAAAAGAAATGTTTCACGTTTGTTACACTCAAACAGTGGCTCCTCTCATATGCTGAACTGGTCGCATTGTGGATTTTGGTTAAAACATGATTTTGGACAATGTTCATGGAACTCAGCTTAAAACGTACTTGCAGACTTGAAAACCCTTGACTATTGTAGAGCGCGCCTCCTACTTCCACTGCTGAACGAAAACCCATGATTTTGGACCCTGTTTTCATGCAAATAGGCTAAAAGAAATGTTTCACGTTTGTTACACTCAAACAGTGGCTCCTCTCATATGCTGAACTGGTCGCATTGTGGATTTGGCCTAAAACATGATTTTGGACAATGTTCATGGAACTCAGCTTAAAACGTACTTGCAGACTTGAAAACCCTTGCCTATTGTAGAGCGCGCCTCCTACTTCCACTACTGAACGAAAACCCATGATTTTGGACCCTGTTTTCATGCGAAAAGGCTAAAAGAATTGTTTCACGTTTGTTACACTCAAACAGTGTCTCCTGTCATATGCTGATCTGGTCGCAATGTGGATTTGGCCTAAAACATGATTTTGGACAATGTTCATGGAACTCAGCTTAAAATGTACTTGCAGACTTGAAAACCCTTGCCTATTGTAGAGCGCGCCTCCTACTTCCAGTGCTGAACGAAAACCCATGATTTTGGACCCTGTTTTCATGCGAAAAGGCTAAAAGAATTGTTTCACGTTTGTTACACTCAAACAGTGTCTCCTCTCATATGCTGAACTGGTCGCATTGTGGATTTTGGTTAAAACATGATTTTGGACAATGTTCATGGAACTCAGCTTAAAACGTACTTGCAGACTTGAAAACCCTTGCCTATTGTAGAGCGCGCCTCCTACTTCCACTACTGAACGAAAACCCATGATTTTGGACCCTGTTTTCATGCGAAAAGGCTAAAAGAATTGTTTCACGTTTGTTACACTCAAACAGTGTCTCCTGTCATATGCTGAACTGGTCGCATTGTGGATTTGGCCTAAAACATGATTTTGGACAATGTTCATGGAACTCAGCTTAAAACGTACTTGCAGACTTGAAAACCCTTGCCTATTGTAGAGCGCGCCTCCTACTTCCACTGCTGAATGAAAACCCATGATTTTGGACCCTGTTTTCATGCAAAATGGCTAAAAGAAATGTTTCACGTTTGTTACACTCAAACAGTGTCTCCTCTCATATGCTGAACTGGTCGCATTGTGGATTTTGGTTAAAACATGATTTTGGACAATGTTCATGGAACTCAGCTTAAAACGTACTTGCAGACTTGAAAACCCTTGCCTATTGTAGAGCGCGCCTCCTACTTCCACTGCTGAACGAAAACCCATGATTTTGGACCCTGTTTTCATGCAAATAGGCTAAAAGAAATGTTTCACGTTTGTTACACTCAAACAGTGGCTCCTCTCATATGCTGAACTGGTCGCATTGTGGATTTGGCCTAAAACATGATTTTGGACAATGTTCATGGAACTCAGCTTAAAACGTACTTGCAGACTTGAAAACCCTTGCCTATTGTAGAGCGCGCCTCCTACTTCCACTGCTGAATGAAAACCCATGATTTTGGACCCTGTTTTCATGCAAAATGGCTAAAAGAAATATTTCACGTTTGTTACACTCAAACAGTGTCTCCTCTCATATGCTGAACTGGTCGCATTGTGGATTTTGGTTAAAACATGATTTTGGACAATGTTCATGGAACTCAGCTTAAAACGTACTTGCAGACTTGAAAACCCTTGCCTATTGTAGAGCGCGCCTCCTACTTCCACTGCTGAACAAAAACCCATGATTTTGGACCCTGTTTTCATGCGAAAAGGCTAAAAGAAATGTTTCACGTTTGTTACACTCAAACAGTGTCTCCTCTCATATGCTGAACTGGTCGCATTGTGGATTTTGGTTAAAACATGATTTTGGACAATGTTCATGGAACTCAGCTTAAAACGTACTTGCAGACTTGAAAACCCTTGCCTATTGTAGAGCGCGCCTCCTACTTCCACTGCTGAACGAAAACCCATGATTTTGGACCCTGTTTTCATGCGAAAAGGCTAAAAGAATTGTTTCACGTTTGTTACACTCAAACAGTGTCTCCTGTCATATGCTGATCTGGTCGCAATGTGGATTTGGCCTAAAACATGATTTTGGACAATGTTCATGGAACTCAGCTTAAAATGTACTTGCAGACTTGAAAACCCTTGCCTATTGTAGAGCGCGCCTCCTACTTCCAGTGCTGAACGAAAACCCATGATTTTGGACCCTGTTTTCATGCGAAAAGGCTAAAAGAAATGTTTCACGTTTGTTACACTCAAACAGTGTCTCCTCTCATATGCTGAACTGGTCGCATTGTGGATTTGGCCTAAAACATGATTTTGGACAATGTTCATGGAACTCAGCTTAAAACGTACTTGCAGACTTGAAAACCCTTGCCTATTGTAGAGCGCGCCTCCTACTTCCACTACTGAACGAAAACCCATGATTTTGGACCCTGTTTTCATACGAAAAGGCTAAAAGAATTGTTTCACGTTTGTTACACTCAAACAGTGTCTCCTGTCATATGCTGATCTGGTCGCAATGTGGATTTGGCCTAAAATATGATTTTGGACAATGTTCATGGAACTCAGCGTAAAACGTACTTGCAGACTTGAAAACCCTTGCCTGTTGTAGAGCGCGCCTCCTACTTCCAGTGCTGAACGAAAACCCATGATTTTGGACCCTGTTTTCATACGAAAAGGCTAAAAGAATTGTTTCACGTTTGTTACACTCAAACAGTGTCTCCTGTCATATGCTGAACTGGTTGCATTGTGGATTTTGGTTAAAACATGATTTTGGACAATGTTCATGGAACTCAGCTTAAAACGTACTTGCAGACTTGAAAACCCTTGCCTATTGTAGAGCGCGCCTCCTACTTCCACTGCTGAACGAAAACCCATGATTTTGGACCCTGTTTTCATAAGAAAAGGCTAAAAGAATTGTTTCACGTTTGTTACACTCAAACAGTGTCTCCTGTCATATACTGAACTGGTCGCAATGTGGATTTGGCCTAAAACATGATTTTGGACAATGTTCATGGAACTCAGCTTAAAACGTACTTGCAGACTTGAAAACCCTTGCCTATTGTAGAGCGCGCCTCCTACTTCCACTGCTGAACGAAAACCCATGATTTTGGACCCTGTTTTCATGCAAAAAGGCTAAAAGAAATGTTTCACGTTTGTTACACTCAAACAGTGGCTCCTCTCATATGCTGAACTGGTCGCATTGTGGATTTGGCCTAAAACATGATTTTGGACAATGTTCATGGAACTCAGCTTAAAACGTACTTGCAGACTTGAAAACCCTTGCCTATTGTAGAGCGCGCCTCCTACTTCCACTACTGAACGAAAACCCATGATTTTGGACCCTGTTTTCATGCGAAAAGGCTAAAAGAAATGTTTCACGTTTGTTACACTCAAACAGTGTCTCCTGTCATATGCTGATCTGGTCGCAATGTGGATTTGGCCTAAAACATGATTTTGGACAATGTTCATGGAACTCAGCTTAAAACGTACTTCCAGACTTGAAAACCCTTGCCTATTGTAGAGCGCGCCTCCTACTTCCAGTGCTGAACGAAAACCCATGATTTTGGACCCTGTTTTCATGCGAAAAGGCTAAAAGAAATGTTTCACGTTTGTTACACTCAAACAGTGTCTCCTCTCATATGCTGAACTGGTTGCATTGTGGATTTTGGTTAAAACATGATTTTGGACAATGTTCATGGAACTCAGCTTAAAACGTACTTGCAGACTTGAAAACCCTTGCCTATTGTAGAGCGCGCCTCCTACTTCCACTGCTGAACGAAAACCCATGATTTTGGACCCTGTTTTCATAAGAAAAGGCTAAAAGAATTGTTTCACGTTTGTTACACTCAAACAGTGTCTCCTGTCATATGCTGAACTGGTCGCAATGTGGATTTGGCCTAAAACATGATTTTGGACAATGTTCATGGAACTCAGCTTAAAACGTACTTGCAGACTTGAAAACCCTTGCCTATTGTAGAGCGCGCCTCCTACTTCCACTGCTGAACGAAAACCCATGATTTTGGACCCTGTTTTCATGCGAAAAGGCTAAAAGAAATGTTTCACGTTTGTTACACTCAAACAGTGGCTCCTCTCATATGCTGAACTGGTCGCATTGTGGATTTTGGTTAAAACATGATTTTGGACAATGTTCATGGAACTCAGCTTAAAACGTACTTGCAGACTTGAAAACCCTTGCCTATTGTAGAGCGCGCCTCCTACTTCCACTGCTGAATGAAAACCCATGATTTTGGACCCTGTTTTCATGCAAAATGGCTAAAAGAAATGTTTCACGTTTGTTACACTCAAACAGTGTCTCCTCTCATATGCTGAACTGGTCGCATTGTGGATTTTGGTTAAAACATGATTTTGGACAATGTTCATGGAACTCAGCTTAAAACGTACTTGCAGACTTGAAAACCCTTGACTATTGTAGAGCGCGCCTCCTACTTCCACTGCTGAACGAAAACCCATGATTTTGGACCCTGTTTTCATGCAAATAGGCTAAAAGAAATGTTTCACGTTTGTTACACTCAAACAGTGGCTCCTCTCATATGCTGAACTGGTCGCATTGTGGATTTGGCCTAAAACATGATTTTGGACAATGTTCATGGAACTCAGCTTAAAACGTACTTGCAGACTTGAAAACCCTTGCCTATTGTAGAGCGCGCCTCCTACTTCCACTACTGAACGAAAACCCATGATTTTGGACCCTGTTTTCATGCGAAAAGGCTAAAAGAATTGTTTCACGTTTGTTACACTCAAACAGTGTCTCCTGTCATATGCTGATCTGGTCGCAATGTGGATTTGGCCTAAAACATGATTTTGGACAATGTTCATGGAACTCAGCTTAAAATGTACTTGCAGACTTGAAAACCCTTGCCTATTGTAGAGCGCGCCTCCTACTTCCAGTGCTGAACGAAAACCCATGATTTTGGACCCTGTTTTCATGCGAAAAGGCTAAAAGAATTGTTTCACGTTTGTTACACTCAAACAGTGTCTCCTCTCATATGCTGAACTGGTCGCATTGTGGATTTTGGTTAAAACATGATTTTGGACAATGTTCATGGAACTCAGCTTAAAACGTACTTGCAGACTTGAAAACCCTTGCCTATTGTAGAGCGCGCCTCCTACTTCCACTACTGAACGAAAACCCATGATTTTGGACCCTGTTTTCATGCGAAAAGGCTAAAAGAATTGTTTCACGTTTGTTACACTCAAACAGTGTCTCCTGTCATATGCTGATCTGGTCGCAATGTGGATTTGGCCTAAAACATGATTTTGGACAATGTTCATGGAACTCAGCTTAAAACGTACTTGCAGACTTGAAAACCCTTGCCTATTGTAGAGCGCGCCTCCTACTTCCACTGCTGAATGAAAACCCATGATTTTGGACCCTGTTTTCATAAGAAAAGGCTAAAATAATTGTTTCACGTTTGTTACACTCAAACAGTGTCTCCTGTCATATGCTGAACTGGTCGCAATGTGGATTTGGCCTAAAACATGATTTTGGACAATGTTCATGGAACTCAGCTTAAAACGTACTTGCAGACTTGAAAACCCTTGCCTATTGTAGAGCGCGCCTCCTACTTCCACTGCTGAACGAAAACCCATGATTTTGGACCCTGTTTTCATGCAAAAAGGCTAAAAGAAATGTTTCACGTTTGTTACACTCAAACAGTGGCTCCTCTCATATGCTGAACTGGTCGCATTGTGGATTTTGGTTAAAACATGATTTTGGACAATGTTCATGGAACTCAGCTTAAAACGTACTTGCAGACTTGAAAACCCTTGCCTATTGTAGAGCGCGCCTCCTACTTCCACTGCTGAATGAAAACCCATGATTTTGGACCCTGTTTTCATGCAAAATGGCTAAAAGAAATGTTTCACGTTTGTTACACTCAAACAGTGTCTCCTCTCATATGCTGAACTGGTCGCATTGTGGATTTTGGTTAAAACATGATTTTGGACAATGTTCATGGAACTCAGCTTAAAACGTACTTGCAGACTTGAAAACCCTTGCCTATTGTAGAGCGCGCCTCCTACTTCCACTGCTGAATGAAAACCCATGATTTTGGACCCTGTTTTCATGCAAAATGGCTAAAAGAAATGTTTCACGTTTGTTACACTCAAACAGTGTCTCCTCTCATATGCTGAACTGGTCGCATTGTGGATTTTGGTTAAAACATGATTTTGGACAATGTTCATGGAACTCAGCTTAAAACGTACTTGCAGACTTGAAAACCCTTGCCTATTGTAGAGCGCGCCTCCTACTTCCACTGCTGAACGAAAACCCATGATTTTGGACCCTGTTTTCATGCGAAAAGGCTAAAAGAATTGTTTCACGTTTGTTACACTCAAACAGTGTCTCCTGTCATATGCTGATCTGGTCGCAATGTGGATTTGGCCTAAAACATGATTTTGGACAATGTTCATGGAACTCAGCTTAAAACGTACCTGCAGACTTGAAAACCCTTGCCTATTGTAGAGCGCACCTCCTACTTCCACTGCTGAACGAAAACCCATGATTTTGGACCCTGTTTTCATGCGAAAAGGCTAAAAGAAATGTTTCACGTTTGTTACACTCAAACAGTGTCTCCTCTCATATGCTGAACTGGTCGCATTGTGGATTTAGGTTAAAACATGATTTTGGACAATGTTCATGGAACTCAGCGTAAAACGTACTTGCAGACTTGAAAACCCTTGCCTATTGTAGAGCGCGCCTCCTACTTCCACTGCTGAACGAAAACCCATGATTTTGGACACTGTTTTCATGCGAAAAGGCTAAAAGAATTGTTTCACGTTTGTTACACTCAAACAGTGTCTCCTGTCATATGCTGATCTGGTCGCAATGTGGATTTGGCCTAAAACATGATTTTGGACAATGTTCATGGAACTCAGCTTAAAATGTACTTGCAGACTTGAAAACCCTTGCCTATTGTAGAGCGCGCCTCCTACTTCCAGTGCTGAACGAAAACCCATGATTTTGGACCCTGTTTTCATGCGAAAAGGCTAAAAGAAATGTTTCACGTTTGTTACACTCAAACAGTGTCTCCTCTCATATGCTGAACTGGTCGCATTGTGGATTTGGCCTAAAACATGATTTTGGACAATGTTCATGGAACTCAGCTTAAAACGTACTTGCAGACTTGAAAACCCTTGCCTATTGTAGAGCGCGCCTCCTACTTCCACTACTGAACGAAAACCCATGATTTTGGACCCTGTTTTCATGTGAAAAGGCTAAAAGAATTGTTTCACGTTTGTTACACTCAAACAGTGTCTCCTGTCATATGCTGATCTGGTCGCAATGTGGATTTGGCCTAAAACATGATTTTGGACAATGTTCATGGAACTCAGCTTAAAACGTACTTCCAGACTTGAAAACCCTTGCCTATTGTAGAGCGCGCCTCCTACTTCCAGTGCTGAACGAAAACCCATGATTTTGGACCCTGTTTTCATGCGAAAAGGCTAAAAGAAATGTTTCACGTTTGTTACACTCAAACAGTGTCTCCTCTCATATGCTGAACTGGTTGCATTGTGGATTTTGGTTAAAACATGATTTTGGACAATGTTCATGGAACTCAGCTTAAAACGTACTTGCAGACTTGAAAACCCTTGCCTATTGTAGAGCGCGCCTCCTACTTCCACTGCTGAATGAAAACCCATGATTTTGGACCCTGTTTTCATGCAAAATGGCTAAAAGAAATGTTTCACGTTTGTTACACTCAAACAGTGTCTCCTGTCATATGCTGAACTGGTCGCAATGTGGATTTGGCCTAAAACATGATTTTGGACAATGTTCATGGAACTCAGCTTAAAACGTACTTGCAGACTTGAAAACCCTTGCCTATTGTAGAGCGCGCCTCCTACTTCCACTGCTGAACGAAAACCCATGATTTTGGACCCTGTTTTCATGCAAAAAGGCTAAAAGAAATGTTTCACGTTTGTTACACTCAAACAGTGGCTCCTCTCATATGCTGAACTGGTCGCATTGTGGATTTTGGTTAAAACATGATTTTGGACAATGTTCATGGAACTCAGCTTAAAACGTACTTGCAGACTTGAAAACCCTTGCCTATTGTAGAGCGCGCCTCCTACTTCCACTGCTGAACGAAAACCCATGATTTTGGACCCTGTTTTCATAAGAAAAGGCTAAAAGAATTGTTTCACGTTTGTTACACTCAAACAGTGTCTCCTGTCATATGCTGAACTGGTCGCAATGTGGATTTGGCCTAAAACATGATTTTGGACAATGTTCATGGAACTCAGCTTAAAACGTACTTGCAGACTTGAAAACCCTTGCCTATTGTAGAGCGCGCCTCCTACTTCCACTGCTGAACGAAAACCCATGATTTTGGACCCTGTTTTCATGCAAATAGGCTAAAAGAAATGTTTCACGTTTGTTACACTCAAACAGTGGCTCCTCTCATATGCTGAACTGGTCGCATTGTGGATTTTGGTTAAAACATGATTTTGGACAATGTTCATGGAACTCAGCTTAAAACGTACTTGCAGACTTGAAAACCCTTGCCTATTGTAGAGCGCGCCTCCTACTTCCACTGCTGAACGAAAACCCATGATTTTGGACCCTGTTTTCATAAGAAAAGGCTAAAAGAATTGTTTCACGTTTGTTACACTCAAACAGTGTCTCCTGTCATATGCTGAACTGGTCGCAATGTGGATTTGGCCTAAAACATGATTTTGGACAATGTTCATGGAACTCAGCTTAAAACGTACTTGCAGACTTGAAAACCCTTGCCTATTGTAGAGCGCGCCTCCTACTTCCACTGCTGAACGAAAACCCATGATTTTGGACCCTGTTTTCATGCAAAAAGGCTAAAAGAAATGTTTCACGTTTGTTACACTCAAACAGTGGCTCCTCTCATATGCTGAACTGGTCGCATTGTGGATTTTGGTTAAAACATGATTTTGGACAATGTTCATGGAACTCAGCTTAAAACGTACTTGCAGACTTGAAAACCCTTGACTATTGTAGAGCGCGCCTCCTACTTCCACTGCTGAACGAAAACCCATGATTTTGGACCCTGTTTTCATGCAAATAGGCTAAAAGAAATGTTTCACGTTTGTTACACTCAAACAGTGGCTCCTCTCATATGCTGAACTGGTCGCATTGTGGATTTGGCCTAAAACATGATTTTGGACAATGTTCATGGAACTCAGCTTAAAACGTACTTGCAGACTTGAAAACCCTTGCCTATTGTAGAGCGCGCCTCCTACTTCCACTACTGAACGAAAACCCATGATTTTGGACCCTGTTTTCATGCGAAAAGGCTAAAAGAATTGTTTCACGTTTGTTACACTCAAACAGTGTCTCCTGTCATATGCTGATCTGGTCGCAATGTGGATTTGGCCTAAAACATGATTTTGGACAATGTTCATGGAACTCAGCTTAAAATGTACTTGCAGACTTGAAAACCCTTGCCTATTGTAGAGCGCGCCTCCTACTTCCAGTGCTGAACGAAAACCCATGATTTTGGACCCTGTTTTCATGCGAAAAGGCTAAAAGAATTGTTTCACGTTTGTTACACTCAAACAGTGTCTCCTCTCATATGCTGAACTGGTCGCATTGTGGATTTTGGTTAAAACATGATTTTGGACAATGTTCATGGAACTCAGCTTAAAACGTACTTGCAGACTTGAAAACCCTTGCCTATTGTAGAGCGCGCCTCCTACTTCCACTGCTGAATGAAAACCCATGATTTTGGACCCTGTTTTCATGCAAAATGGCTAAAAGAAATGTTTCACGTTTGTTACACTCAAACAGTGTCTCCTCTCATATGCTGAACTGGTCGCATTGTGGATTTTGGTTAAAACATGATTTTGGACAATGTTCATGGAACTCAGCTTAAAACGTACTTGCAGACTTGAAAACCCTTGCCTATTGTAGAGCGCGCCTCCTACTTCCACTGCTGAACGAAAACCCATGATTTTGGACCCTGTTTTCATGCAAAAAGGCTAAAAGAAATGTTTCACGTTTGTTACACTCAAACAGTGGCTCCTCTCATATGCTGAACTGGTCGCATTGTGGATTTGGCCTAAAACATGATTTTGGACAATGTTCATGGAACTCAGCTTAAAACGTACTTGCAGACTTGAAAACCCTTGCCTATTGTAGAGCGCGCCTCCTACTTCCACTACTGAACGAAAACCCATGATTTTGGACCCTGTTTTCATGCGAAAAGGCTAAAAGAATTGTTTCACGTTTGTTACACTCAAACAGTGTCTCCTATCATATGCTGATCTGGTCGCAATGTGGATTTGGCCTAAAACATGATTTTGGACAATGTTCATGGAACTCAGCTTAAAATGTACTTGCAGACTTGAAAACCCTTGCCTATTGTAGAGCGCGCCTCCTACTTCCAGTGCTGAACGAAAACCCATGATTTTGGACCCTGTTTTCATGCGAAAAGGCTAAAAGAATTGTTTCACGTTTGTTACACTCAAACAGTGTCTCCTCTCATATGCTGAACTGGTCGCATTGTGGATTTTGGTTAAAACATGATTTTGGACAATGTTCATGGAACTCAGCTTAAAACGTACTTGCAGACTTGAAAACCCTTGCCTATTGTAGAGCGCGCCTCCTACTTCCACTACTGAACGAAAACCCATGATTTTGGACCCTGTTTTCATGCGAAAAGGCTAAAAGAATTGTTTCACGTTTGTTACACTCAAACAGTGTCTCCTGTCATATGCTGATCTGGTCGCAATGTGGATTTGGCCTAAAACATGATTTTGGACAATGTTCATGGAACTCAGCTTAAAACGTACTTCCAGACTTGAAAACCCTTGCCTATTGTAGAGCGCGCCTCCTACTTCCAGTGCTGAACGAAAACCCATGATTTTGGACCCTGTTTTCATGCGAAAAGGCTAAAAGAAATGTTTCACGTTTGTTACACTCAAACAGTGTCTCCTCTCATATGCTGAACTGGTTGCATTGTGGATTTTGGTTAAAACATGATTTTGGACAATGTTCATGGAACTCAGCTTAAAACGTACTTGCAGACTTGAAAACCCTTGCCTATTGTAGAGCGCGCCTCCTACTTCCACTGCTGAATGAAAACCCATGATTTTGGACCCTGTTTTCATGCAAAATGGCTAAAAGAAATGTTTCACGTTTGTTACACTCAAACAGTGTCTCCTGTCATATGCTGAACTGGTCGCAATGTGGATTTGGCCTAAAACATGATTTTGGACAATGTTCATGGAACTCAGCTTAAAACGTACTTGCAGACTTGAAAACCCTTGCCTATTGTAGAGCGCGCCTCCTACTTCCACTGCTGAACGAAAACCCATGATTTTGGACCCTGTTTTCATGCAAAAAGGCTAAAAGAAATGTTTCACGTTTGTTACACTCAAACAGTGGCTCCTCTCATATGCTGAACTGGTCGCATTGTGGATTTTGGTTAAAACATGATTTTGGACAATGTTCATGGAACTCAGCTTAAAACGTACTTGCAGACTTGAAAACCCTTGCCTATTGTAGAGCGCGCCTCCTACTTCCACTGCTGAACGAAAACCCATGATTTTGGACCCTGTTTTCATAAGAAAAGGCTAAAAGAATTGTTTCACGTTTGTTACACTCAAACAGTGTCTCCTGTCATATGCTGAACTGGTCGCAATGTGGATTTGGCCTAAAACATGATTTTGGACAATGTTCATGGAACTCAGCTTAAAACGTACTTGCAGACTTGAAAACCCTTGCCTATTGTAGAGCGCGCCTCCTACTTCCACTGCTGAACGAAAACCCATGATTTTGGACCCTGTTTTCATGCAAATAGGCTAAAAGAAATGTTTCACGTTTGTTACACTCAAACAGTGGCTCCTCTCATATGCTGAACTGGTCGCATTGTGGATTTTGGTTAAAACATGATTTTGGACAATGTTCATGGAACTCAGCTTAAAACGTACTTGCAGACTTGAAAACCCTTGCCTATTGTAGAGCGCGCCTCCTACTTCCACTGCTGAACGAAAACCCATGATTTTGGACCCTGTTTTCATAAGAAAAGGCTAAAAGAATTGTTTCACGTTTGTTACACTCAAACAGTGTCTCCTGTCATATGCTGAACTGGTCGCAATGTGGATTTGGCCTAAAACATGATTTTGGACAATGTTCATGGAACTCAGCTTAAAACGTACTTGCAGACTTGAAAACCCTTGCCTATTGTAGAGCGCGCCTCCTACTTCCACTGCTGAACGAAAACCCATGATTTTGGACCCTGTTTTCATGCAAAAAGGCTAAAAGAAATGTTTCACGTTTGTTACACTCAAACAGTGGCTCCTCTCATATGCTGAACTGGTCGCATTGTGGATTTTGGTTAAAACATGATTTTGGACAATGTTCATGGAACTCAGCTTAAAACGTACTTGCAGACTTGAAAACCCTTGACTATTGTAGAGCGCGCCTCCTACTTCCACTGCTGAACGAAAACCCATGATTTTGGACCCTGTTTTCATGCAAATAGGCTAAAAGAAATGTTTCACGTTTGTTACACTCAAACAGTGGCTCCTCTCATATGCTGAACTGGTCGCATTGTGGATTTGGCCTAAAACATGATTTTGGACAATGTTCATGGAACTCAGCTTAAAACGTACTTGCAGACTTGAAAACCCTTGCCTATTGTAGAGCGCGCCTCCTACTTCCACTACTGAACGAAAACCCATGATTTTGGACCCTGTTTTCATGCGAAAAGGCTAAAAGAATTGTTTCACGTTTGTTACACTCAAACAGTGTCTCCTGTCATATGCTGATCTGGTCGCAATGTGGATTTGGCCTAAAACATGATTTTGGACAATGTTCATGGAACTCAGCTTAAAATGTACTTGCAGACTTGAAAACCCTTGCCTATTGTAGAGCGCGCCTCCTACTTCCAGTGCTGAACGAAAACCCATGATTTTGGACCCTGTTTTCATGCGAAAAGGCTAAAAGAATTGTTTCACGTTTGTTACACTCAAACAGTGTCTCCTCTCATATGCTGAACTGGTCGCATTGTGGATTTTGGTTAAAACATGATTTTGGACAATGTTCATGGAACTCAGCTTAAAACGTACTTGCAGACTTGAAAACCCTTGCCTATTGTAGAGCGCGCCTCCTACTTCCACTGCTGAATGAAAACCCATGATTTTGGACCCTGTTTTCATGCAAAATGGCTAAAAGAAATGTTTCACGTTTGTTACACTCAAACAGTGTCTCCTCTCATATGCTGAACTGGTCGCATTGTGGATTTTGGTTAAAACATGATTTTGGACAATGTTCATGGAACTCAGCTTAAAACGTACTTGCAGACTTGAAAACCCTTGCCTATTGTAGAGCGCGCCTCCTACTTCCACTGCTGAACGAAAACCCATGATTTTGGACCCTGTTTTCATGCAAAAAGGCTAAAAGAAATGTTTCACGTTTGTTACACTCAAACAGTGGCTCCTCTCATATGCTGAACTGGTCGCATTGTGGATTTGGCCTAAAACATGATTTTGGACAATGTTCATGGAACTCAGCTTAAAACGTACTTGCAGACTTGAAAACCCTTGCCTATTGTAGAGCGCGCCTCCTACTTCCACTACTGAACGAAAACCCATGATTTTGGACCCTGTTTTCATGCGAAAAGGCTAAAAGAATTGTTTCACGTTTGTTACACTCAAACAGTGTCTCCTATCATATGCTGATCTGGTCGCAATGTGGATTTGGCCTAAAACATGATTTTGGACAATGTTCATGGAACTCAGCTTAAAATGTACTTGCAGACTTGAAAACCCTTGCCTATTGTAGAGCGCGCCTCCTACTTCCAGTGCTGAACGAAAACCCATGATTTTGGACCCTGTTTTCATGCGAAAAGGCTAAAAGAATTGTTTCACGTTTGTTACACTCAAACAGTGTCTCCTGTCATATGCTGATCTGGTCGCAATGTGGATTTGGCCTAAAACATGATTTTGGACAATGTTCATGGAACTCAGCTTAAAACGTACTTGCAGACTTGAAAACCCTTGCCTATTGTAGAGCGCGCCTCCTACTTCCACTGCTGAACGAAAACCCATGATTTTGGACCCTGTTTTCATGCAAAAAGGCTAAAAGAAATGTTTCACGTTTGTTACACTCAAACAGTGGCTCCTCTCATATGCTGAACTGGTCGCATTGTGGATTTTGGTTAAAACATGATTTTGGACAATGTTCATGGAACTCAGCTTAAAACGTACTTGCAGACTTGAAAACCCTTGCCTATTGTAGAGCGCGCCTCCTACTTCCACTGCTGAATGAAAACCCATGATTTTGGACCCTGTTTTCATGCAAAATGGCTAAAAGAAATGTTTCACGTTTGTTACACTCAAACAGTGTCTCCTCTCATATGCTGAACTGGTCGCATTGTGGATTTTGGTTAAAACATGATTTTGGACAATGTTCATGGAACTCAGCTTAAAACGTACTTGCAGACTTGAAAACCCTTGCCTATTGTAGAGCGCGCCTCCTACTTCCACTGCTGAACGAAAACCCATGATTTTGGACCCTGTTTTCATGCGAAAAGGCTAAAAGAATTGTTTCACGTTTGTTACACTCAAACAGTGTCTCCTGTCATATGCTGATCTGGTCGCAATGTGGATTTGGCCTAAAACATGATTTTGGACAATGTTCATGGAACTCAGCTTAAAACGTACCTGCAGACTTGAAAACCCTTGCCTATTGTAGAGCGCACCTCCTACTTCCACTGCTGAACGAAAACCCATGATTTTGGACCCTGTTTTCATGCGAAAAGGCTAAAAGAATTGTTTCACGTTTGTTACACTCAAACAGTGTCTCCTGTCATATGCTGATCTGGTCGCAATGTGGATTTGGCCTAAAACATGATTTTGGACAATGTTCATGGAACTCAGCTTAAAATGTACTTGCAGACTTGAAAACCCTTGCCTATTGTAGAGCGCGCCTCCTACTTCCAGTGCTGAACGAAAACCCATGATTTTGGACCCTGTTTTCATGCGAAAAGGCTAAAAGAAATGTTTCACGTTTGTTACACTCAAACAGTGTCTCCTCTCATATGCTGAACTGGTCGCATTGTGGATTTGGCCTAAAACATGATTTTGGACAATGTTCATGGAACTCAGCTTAAAACGTACTTGCAGACTTGAAAACCCTTGCCTATTGTAGAGCGCGCCTCCTACTTCCACTACTGAACGAAAACCCATGATTTTGGACCCTGTTTTCATGTGAAAAGGCTAAAAGAATTGTTTCACGTTTGTTACACTCAAACAGTGTCTCCTGTCATATGCTGATCTGGTCGCAATGTGGATTTGGCCTAAAACATGATTTTGGACAATGTTCATGGAACTCAGCTTAAAACGTACTTGCAGACTTGAAAACCCTTGCCTATTGTAGAGCGCGCCTCCTACTTCCACTGCTGAACGAAAACCCATGATTTTGGACCCTGTTTTCATGCAAAAAGGCTAAAAGAAATGTTTCACGTTTGTTACACTCAAACAGTGGCTCCTCTCATATGCTGAACTGGTCGCATTGTGGATTTTGGTTAAAACATGATTTTGGACAATGTTCATGGAACTCAGCTTAAAACGTACTTGCAGACTTGAAAACCCTTGACTATTGTAGAGCGCGCCTCCTACTTCCACTGCTGAACGAAAACCCATGATTTTGGACCCTGTTTTCATGCAAATAGGCTAAAAGAAATGTTTCACGTTTGTTACACTCAAACAGTGGCTCCTCTCATATGCTGAACTGGTCGCATTGTGGATTTGGCCTAAAACATGATTTTGGACAATGTTCATGGAACTCAGCTTAAAACGTACTTGCAGACTTGAAAACCCTTGCCTATTGTAGAGCGCGCCTCCTACTTCCACTACTGAACGAAAACCCATGATTTTGGACCCTGTTTTCATGCGAAAAGGCTAAAAGAATTGTTTCACGTTTGTTACACTCAAACAGTGTCTCCTGTCATATGCTGATCTGGTCGCAATGTGGATTTGGCCTAAAACATGATTTTGGACAATGTTCATGGAACTCAGCTTAAAATGTACTTGCAGACTTGAAAACCCTTGCCTATTGTAGAGCGCGCCTCCTACTTCCAGTGCTGAACGAAAACCCATGATTTTGGACCCTGTTTTCATGCGAAAAGGCTAAAAGAATTGTTTCACGTTTGTTACACTCAAACAGTGTCTCCTCTCATATGCTGAACTGGTCGCATTGTGGATTTTGGTTAAAACATGATTTTGGACAATGTTCATGGAACTCAGCTTAAAACGTACTTGCAGACTTGAAAACCCTTGCCTATTGTAGAGCGCGCCTCCTACTTCCACTACTGAACGAAAACCCATGATTTTGGACCCTGTTTTCATGCGAAAAGGCTAAAAGAATTGTTTCACGTTTGTTACACTCAAACAGTGTCTCCTGTCATATGCTGATCTGGTCGCAATGTGGATTTGGCCTAAAACATGATTTTGGACAATGTTCATGGAACTCAGCTTAAAACGTACTTGCAGACTTGAAAACCCTTGCCTATTGTAGAGCGCGCCTCCTACTTCCACTGCTGAACGAAAACCCATGATTTTGGACCCTGTTTTCATGCAAAAAGGCTAAAAGAAATGTTTCACGTTTGTTACACTCAAACAGTGGCTCCTCTCATATGCTGAACTGGTCGCATTGTGGATTTTGGTTAAAACATGATTTTGGACAATGTTCATGGAACTCAGCTTAAAACGTACTTGCAGACTTGAAAACCCTTGCCTATTGTAGAGCGCGCCTCCTACTTCCACTGCTGAATGAAAACCCATGATTTTGGACCCTGTTTTCATGCAAAATGGCTAAAAGAAATGTTTCACGTTTGTTACACTCAAACAGTGTCTCCTCTCATATGCTGAACTGGTCGCATTGTGGATTTTGGTTAAAACATGATTTTGGACAATGTTCATGGAACTCAGCTTAAAACGTACTTGCAGACTTGAAAACCCTTGCCTATTGTAGAGCGCGCCTCCTACTTCCACTGCTGAACGAAAACCCATGATTTTGGACCCTGTTTTCATGCAAAAAGGCTAAAAGAAATGTTTCACGTTTGTTACACTCAAACAGTGGCTCCTCTCATATGCTGAACTGGTCGCATTGTGGATTTGGCCTAAAACATGATTTTGGACAATGTTCATGGAACTCAGCTTAAAACGTACTTGCAGACTTGAAAACCCTTGCCTATTGTAGAGCGCGCCTCCTACTTCCACTACTGAACGAAAACCCATGATTTTGGACCCTGTTTTCATGCGAAAAGGCTAAAAGAATTGTTTCACGTTTGTTACACTCAAACAGTGTCTCCTGTCATATGCTGATCTGGTCGCAATGTGGATTTGGCCTAAAACATGATTTTGGACAATGTTCATGGAACTCAGCTTAAAACGTACTTGCAGACTTGAAAACCCTTGCCTATTGTAGAGCGCGCCTCCTACTTCCACTGCTGAACGAAAACCCATGATTTTGGACCCTGTTTTCATGCAAAAAGGCTAAAAGAAATGTTTCACGTTTGTTACACTCAAACAGTGGCTCCTCTCATATGCTGAACTGGTCGCATTGTGGATTTTGGTTAAAACATGATTTTGGACAATGTTCATGGAACTCAGCTTAAAACGTACTTGCAGACTTGAAAACCCTTGCCTATTGTAGAGCGCGCCTCCTACTTCCACTGCTGAATGAAAACCCATGATTTTGGACCCTGTTTTCATGCAAAATGGCTAAAAGAAATGTTTCACGTTTGTTACACTCAAACAGTGTCTCCTCTCATATGCTGAACTGGTCGCATTGTGGATTTTGGTTAAAACATGATTTTGGACAATGTTCATGGAACTCAGCTTAAAACGTACTTGCAGACTTGAAAACCCTTGCCTATTGTAGAGCGCGCCTCCTACTTCCACTGCTGAACGAAAACCCATGATTTTGGACCCTGTTTTCATGCAAAAAGGCTAAAAGAAATGTTTCACGTTTGTTACACTCAAACAGTGGCTCCTCTCATATGCTGAACTGGTCGCATTGTGGATTTGGCCTAAAACATGATTTTGGACAATGTTCATGGAACTCAGCTTAAAACGTACTTGCAGACTTGAAAACCCTTGCCTATTGTAGAGCGCGCCTCCTACTTCCACTACTGAACGAAAACCCATGATTTTGGACCCTGTTTTCATGCGAAAAGGCTAAAAGAATTGTTTCACGTTTGTTACACTCAAACAGTGTCTCCTGTCATATGCTGATCTGGTCGCAATGTGGATTTGGCCTAAAACATGATTTTGGACAATGTTCATGGAACTCAGCTTAAAATGTACTTGCAGACTTGAAAACCCTTGCCTATTGTAGAGCGCGCCTCCTACTTCCAGTGCTGAACGAAAACCCATGATTTTGGACCCTGTTTTCATGCGAAAAGGCTAAAAGAATTGTTTCACGTTTGTTACACTCAAACAGTGTCTCCTCTCATATGCTGAACTGGTCGCATTGTGGATTTTGGTTAAAACATGATTTTGGACAATGTTCATGGAACTCAGCTTAAAACGTACTTGCAGACTTGAAAACCCTTGCCTATTGTAGAGCGCGCCTCCTACTTCCACTACTGAACGAAAACCCATGATTTTGGACCCTGTTTTCATGCGAAAAGGCTAAAAGAATTGTTTCACGTTTGTTACACTCAAACAGTGTCTCCTGTCATATGCTGATCTGGTCGCAATGTGGATTTGGCCTAAAACATGATTTTGGACAATGTTCATGGAACTCAGCTTAAAACGTACTTGCAGACTTGAAAACCCTTGCCTATTGTAGAGCGCGCCTCCTACTTCCACTGCTGAACGAAAACCCATGATTTTGGACCCTGTTTTCATGCAAAAAGGCTAAAAGAAATGTTTCACGTTTGTTACACTCAAACAGTGGCTCCTCTCATATGCTGAACTGGTCGCATTGTGGATTTTGGTTAAAACATGATTTTGGACAATGTTCATGGAACTCAGCTTAAAACGTACTTGCAGACTTGAAAACCCTTGCCTATTGTAGAGCGCGCCTCCTACTTCCACTGCTGAATGAAAACCCATGATTTTGGACCCTGTTTTCATGCAAAATGGCTAAAAGAAATGTTTCACGTTTGTTACACTCAAACAGTGTCTCCTCTCATATGCTGAACTGGTCGCATTGTGGATTTTGGTTAAAACATGATTTTGGACAATGTTCATGGAACTCAGCTTAAAACGTACTTGCAGACTTGAAAACCCTTGCCTATTGTAGAGCGCGCCTCCTACTTCCACTGCTGAACGAAAACCCATGATTTTGGACCCTGTTTTCATGCGAAAAGGCTAAAAGAATTGTTTCACGTTTGTTACACTCAAACAGTGTCTCCTGTCATATGCTGATCTGGTCGCAATGTGGATTTGGCCTAAAACATGATTTTGGACAATGTTCATGGAACTCAGCTTAAAACGTACCTGCAGACTTGAAAACCCTTGCCTATTGTAGAGCGCACCTCCTACTTCCACTGCTGAACGAAAACCCATGATTTTGGACCCTGTTTTCATGCGAAAAGGCTAAAAGAATTGTTTCACGTTTGTTACACTCAAACAGTGTCTCCTGTCATATGCTGATCTGGTCGCAATGTGGATTTGGCCTAAAACATGATTTTGGACAATGTTCATGGAACTCAGCTTAAAATGTACTTGCAGACTTGAAAACCCTTGCCTATTGTAGAGCGCGCCTCCTACTTCCAGTGCTGAACGAAAACCCATGATTTTGGACCCTGTTTTCATGCGAAAAGGCTAAAAGAAATGTTTCACGTTTGTTACACTCAAACAGTGTCTCCTCTCATATGCTGAACTGGTCGCATTGTGGATTTGGCCTAAAACATGATTTTGGACAATGTTCATGGAACTCAGCTTAAAACGTAATTGCAGACTTGAAAACCCTTGCCTATTGTAGAGCGCGCCTCCTACTTCCACTACTGAACGAAAACCCATGATTTTGGAGCCTGTTTTCATGCGAAAAGGCTAAAAGAATTGTTTCACGTTTGTTACACTCAAACAGTGTCTCCTGTCATATGCTGATCTGGTCGCAATGTGGATTTGGCCTAAAACATGATTTTGGACAATGTTCATGGAACTCAGCTTAAAACGTACTTCCAGACTTGAAAACCCTTGCCTATTGTAGAGCGCGCCTCCTACTTCCAGTGCTGAACGAAAACCCATGATTTTGGACCCTGTTTTCATGCGAAAAGGCTAAAAGAAATGTTTCACGTTTGTTACACTCAAACAGTGTCTCCTCTCATATGCTGAACTGGTTGCATTGTGGATTTTGGTTAAAACATGATTTTGGACAATGTTCATGGAACTCAGCTTAAAACGTACTTGCAGACTTGAAAACCCTTGCCTATTGTAGAGCGCGCCTCCTACTTCCACTGCTGAATGAAAACCCATGATTTTGGACCCTGTTTTCATGCAAAATGGCTAAAAGAAATGTTTCACGTTTGTTACACTCAAACAGTGTCTCCTCTCATATGCTGAACTGGTCGCATTGTGGATTTTGGTTAAAACATGATTTTGGACAATGTTCATGGAACTCAGCTTAAAACGTACTTGCAGACTTGAAAACCCTTGCCTATTGTAGAGCGCGCCTCCTACTTCCACTGCTGAACGAAAACCCATGATTTTGGACCCTGTTTTCATAAGAAAAGGCTAAAAGAATTGTTTCACGTTTGTTACACTCAAACAGTGTCTCCTGTCATATGCTGATCTGGTCGCAATGTGGATTTGGCCTAAAACATGATTTTGGACAATGTTCATGGAACTCAGCTTAAAACGTACCTGCAGACTTGAAAACCCTTGCCTATTGTAGAGCGCACATCCTACTTCCACTGCTGAACGAAAACCCATGATTTTGGACCCTGTTTTCATGCGAAAAGGCTAAAAGAAATGTTTCACGTTTGTTACACTCAAACAGTGTCTCCTCTCATATGCTGAACTGGTCGCATTGTGGATTTTGGTTAAAACATGATTTTGGACAATGTTCATGGAACTCAGCTGAAAACGTACTTGCAGACTTGAAAACCCTTGCCTATTGTAGAGCGCGCCTCCTACTTCCACTGCTGAACGAAAACCCATGATTTTGGACCCTGTTTTCATGCGAAAAGGCTAAAAGAATTGTTTCACGTTTGTTACACTCAAACAGTGTCTCCTGTCATATGCTGATCTGGTCGCAATGTGGATTTGGCCTAAAACATGATTTTGGACAATGTTCATGGAACTCAGCTTAAAATGTACTTGCAGACTTGAAAACCCTTGCCTATTGTAGAGCGCGCCTCCTACTTCCAGTGCTGAACGAAAACCCATGATTTTGGACCCTGTTTTCATGCGAAAAGGCTAAAAGAAATGTTTCACGTTTGTTACACTCAAACAGTGTCTCCTCTCATATGCTGAACTGGTCGCATTGTGGATTTGGCCTAAAACATGATTTTGGACAATGTTCATGGAACTCAGCTTAAAACGTACTTGCAGACTTGAAAACCCTTGCCTATTGTAGAGCGCGCCTCCTACTTCCACTACTGAACGAAAACCCATGATTTTGGACCCTGTTTTCATGCGAAAAGGCTAAAAGAATTGTTTCACGTTTGTTACACTCAAACAGTGTCTCCTGTCATATGCTGATCTGGTCGCAATGTGGATTTGGCCTAAAACATGATTTTGGACAATGTTCATGGAACTCAGCTTAAAACGTACTTCCAGACTTGAAAACCCTTGCCTATTGTAGAGCGCGCCTCCTACTTCCAGTGCTGAACGAAAACCCATGATTTTGGACCCTGTTTTCATGCGAAAAGGCTAAAAGAAATGTTTCACGTTTGTTACACTCAAACAGTGTCTCCTCTCATATGCTGAACTGGTTGCATTGTGGATTTTGGTTAAAACATGATTTTGGACAATGTTCATGGAACTCAGCTTAAAACGTACTTGCAGACTTGAAAACCCTTGCCTATTGTAGAGCGCGCCTCCTACTTCCACTGCTGAACGAAAACCCATGATTTTGGACCCTGTTTTCATAAGAAAAGGCTAAAAGAATTGTTTCACGTTTGTTACACTCAAACAGTGTCTCCTGTCATATGCTGAACTGGTCGCAATGTGGATTTGGCCTAAAACATGATTTTGGACAATGTTCATGGAACTCAGCTTAAAACGTACTTGCAGACTTGAAAACCCTTGCCTATTGTAGAGCGCGCCTCCTACTTCCACTGCTGAACGAAAACCCATGATTTTGGACCCTGTTTTCATGCAAATAGGCTAAAAGAAATGTTTCACGTTTGTTACACTCAAACAGTGGCTCCTCTCATATGCTGAACTGGTCGCATTGTGGATTTTGGTTAAAACATGATTTTGGACAATGTTCATGGAACTCAGCTTAAAACGTACTTGCAGACTTGAAAACCCTTGCCTATTGTAGAGCGCGCCTCCTACTTCCACTGCTGAACGAAAACCCATGATTTTGGACCCTGTTTTCATAAGAAAAGGCTAAAAGAATTGTTTCACGTTTGTTACACTCAAACAGTGTCTCCTGTCATATGCTGAACTGGTCGCAATGTGGATTTGGCCTAAAACATGATTTTGGACAATGTTCATGGAACTCAGCTTAAAACGTACTTGCAGACTTGAAAACCCTTGCCTATTGTAGAGCGCGCCTCCTACTTCCACTGCTGAACGAAAACCCATGATTTTGGACCCTGTTTTCATGCAAAAAGGCTAAAAGAAATGTTTCACGTTTGTTACACTCAAACAGTGGCTCCTCTCATATGCTGAACTGGTCGCATTGTGGATTTTGGTTAAAACATGATTTTGGACAATGTTCATGGAACTCAGCTTAAAACGTACTTGCAGACTTGAAAACCCTTGACTATTGTAGAGCGCGCCTCCTACTTCCACTGCTGAACGAAAACCCATGATTTTGGACCCTGTTTTCATGCAAATAGGCTAAAAGAAATGTTTCACGTTTGTTACACTCAAACAGTGGCTCCTCTCATATGCTGAACTGGTCGCATTGTGGATTTTGGTTAAAACATGATTTTGGACAATGTTCATGGAACTCAGCTTAAAATGTACTTGCAGACTTGAAAACCCTTGCCTATTGTAGAGCGCGCCTCCTACTTCCAGTGCTGAACGAAAACCCATGATTTTGGACCCTGTTTTCATGCGAAAAGGCTAAAAGAAATGTTTCACGTTTGTTACACTCAAACAGTGTCTCCTCTCATATGCTGAACTGGTTGCATTGTGGATTTGGCCTAAAACATGATTTTGGACAATGTTCATGGAACTCAGCTTAAAACGTACTTGCAGACTTGAAAACCCTTGCCTATTGTAGAGCGCGCCTCCTACTTCCACTACTGAACGAAAACCCATGATTTTGGACCCTGTTTTCATGCGAAAAGGCTAAAAGAATTGTTTCACGTTTGTTACACTCAAACAGTGTCTCCTGTCATATGCTGATCTGGTCGCAATGTGGATTTGGCCTAAAACATGATTTTGGACAATGTTCATGGAACTCAGCTTAAAACGTACTTCCAGACTTGAAAACCCTTGCCTATTGTAGAGCGCGCCTCCTACTTCCAGTGCTGAACGAAAACCCATGATTTTGGACCCTGTTTTCATGCGAAAAGAAATGTTTCACGTTTGTTACACTCAAACAGTGTCTCCTCTCATATGCTGAACTGGTTGCATTGTGGATTTTGGTTAAAACATGATTTTGGACAATGTTCATGGAACTCAGCTTAAAACGTACTTGCAGACTTGAAAACCCTTGCCTATTGTAGAGCGCGCCTCCTACTTCCACTGCTGAACGAAAACCCATGATTTTGGACCCTGTTTTCATAAGAAAAGGCTAAAAGAATTGTTTCACGTTTGTTACACTCAAACAGTGTCTCCTGTCATATGCTGAACTGGTCGCAATGTGGATTTGGCCTAAAACATGATTTTGGACAATGTTCATGGAACTCAGCTTAAAACGTACTTGCAGACTTGAAAACCCTTGCCTATTGTAGAGCGCGCCTCCTACTTCCACTGCTGAACGAAAACCCATGATTTTGGACCCTGTTTTCATGCAAATAGGCTAAAAGAAATGTTTCACGTTTGTTACACTCAAACAGTGGCTCCTCTCATATGCTGAACTGGTCGCATTGTGGATTTTGGTTAAAACATGATTTTGGACAATGTTCATGGAACTCAGCTTAAAACGTACTTGCAGACTTGAAAACCCTTGCCTATTGTAGAGCGCGCCTCCTACTTCCACTGCTGAACGAAAACCCATGATTTTGGACCCTGTTTTCATAAGAAAAGGCTAAAAGAATTGTTTCACGTTTGTTACACTCAAACAGTGTCTCCTGTCATATGCTGAACTGGTCGCAATGTGGATTTGGCCTAAAACATGATTTTGGACAATGTTCATGGAACTCAGCTTAAAACGTACTTGCAGACTTGAAAACCCTTGCCTATTGTAGAGCGCGCCTCCTACTTCCACTGCTGAACGAAAACCCATGATTTTGGACCCTGTTTTCATGCAAAAAGGCTAAAAGAAATGTTTCACGTTTGTTACACTCAAACAGTGGCTCCTCTCATATGCTGAACTGGTCGCATTGTGGATTTTGGTTAAAACATGATTTTGGACAATGTTCATGGAACTCAGCTTAAAACGTACTTGCAGACTTGAAAACCCTTGACTATTGTAGAGCGCGCCTCCTACTTCCACTGCTGAACGAAAACCCATGATTTTGGACCCTGTTTTCATGCAAATAGGCTAAAAGAAATGTTTCACGTTTGTTACACTCAAACAGTGGCTCCTCTCATATGCTGAACTGGTCGCATTGTGGATTTGGCCTAAAACATGATTTTGGACAATGTTCATGGAACTCAGCTTAAAACGTACTTGCAGACTTGAAAACCCTTGCCTATTGTAGAGCGCGCCTCCTACTTCCACTACTGAACGAAAACCCATGATTTTGGACCCTGTTTTCATGCGAAAAGGCTAAAAGAATTGTTTCACGTTTGTTACACTCAAACAGTGTCTCCTGTCATATGCTGATCTGGTCGCAATGTGGATTTGGCCTAAAACATGATTTTGGACAATGTTCATGGAACTCAGCTTAAAATGTACTTGCAGACTTGAAAACCCTTGCCTATTGTAGAGCGCGCCTCCTACTTCCAGTGCTGAACGAAAACCCATGATTTTGGACCCTGTTTTCATGCGAAAAGGCTAAAAGAATTGTTTCACGTTTGTTACACTCAAACAGTGTCTCCTCTCATATGCTGAACTGGTCGCATTGTGGATTTTGGTTAAAACATGATTTTGGACAATGTTCATGGAACTCAGCTTAAAACGTACTTGCAGACTTGAAAACCCTTGCCTATTGTAGAGCGCGCCTCCTACTTCCACTACTGAACGAAAACCCATGATTTTGGACCCTGTTTTCATGCGAAAAGGCTAAAAGAATTGTTTCACGTTTGTTACACTCAAACAGTGTCTCCTGTCATATGCTGATCTGGTCGCAATGTGGATTTGGCCTAAAACATGATTTTGGACAATGTTCATGGAACTCAGCTTAAAACGTACTTGCAGACTTGAAAACCCTTGCCTATTGTAGAGCGCGCCTCCTACTTCCA
The DNA here is from genome assembly GCF_964263955.1 of Coregonus lavaretus. Taxonomy (NCBI): domain Eukaryota; kingdom Metazoa; phylum Chordata; class Actinopteri; order Salmoniformes; family Salmonidae; genus Coregonus; species Coregonus lavaretus. The sequence continues at coordinate 126,869 of NW_028157888.1, read as the reverse complement.
CTGCTGAACGAAAACCCATGATTTTGGACCCTGTTTTCATGCAAAAAGGCTAAAAGAAATGTTTCACGTTTGTTACACTCAAACAGTGGCTCCTCTCATATGCTGAACTGGTCGCATTGTGGATTTTGGTTAAAACATGATTTTGGACAATGTTCATGGAACTCAGCTTAAAACGTACTTGCAGACTTGAAAACCCTTGCCTATTGTAGAGCGCGCCTCCTACTTCCACTGCTGAATGAAAACCCATGATTTTGGACCCTGTTTTCATGCAAAATGGCTAAAAGAAATGTTTCACGTTTGTTACACTCAAACAGTGTCTCCTCTCATATGCTGAACTGGTCGCATTGTGGATTTTGGTTAAAACATGATTTTGGACAATGTTCATGGAACTCAGCTTAAAACGTACTTGCAGACTTGAAAACCCTTGCCTATTGTAGAGCGCGCCTCCTACTTCCACTGCTGAACGAAAACCCATGATTTTGGACCCTGTTTTCATGCGAAAAGGCTAAAAGAATTGTTTCACGTTTGTTACACTCAAACAGTGTCTCCTGTCATATGCTGATCTGGTCGCAATGTGGATTTGGCCTAAAACATGATTTTGGACAATGTTCATGGAACTCAGCTTAAAACGTACCTGCAGACTTGAAAACCCTTGCCTATTGTAGAGCGCACCTCCTACTTCCACTGCTGAACGAAAACCCATGATTTTGGACCCTGTTTTCATGCGAAAAGGCTAAAAGAATTGTTTCACGTTTGTTACACTCAAACAGTGTCTCCTGTCATATGCTGATCTGGTCGCAATGTGGATTTGGCCTAAAACATGATTTTGGACAATGTTCATGGAACTCAGCTTAAAATGTACTTGCAGACTTGAAAACCCTTGCCTATTGTAGAGCGCGCCTCCTACTTCCAGTGCTGAACGAAAACCCATGATTTTGGACCCTGTTTTCATGCGAAAAGGCTAAAAGAAATGTTTCACGTTTGTTACACTCAAACAGTGTCTCCTCTCATATGCTGAACTGGTCGCATTGTGGATTTGGCCTAAAACATGATTTTGGACAATGTTCATGGAACTCAGCTTAAAACGTACTTGCAGACTTGAAAACCCTTGCCTATTGTAGAGCGCGCCTCCTACTTCCACTACTGAACGAAAACCCATGATTTTGGACCCTGTTTTCATGCGAAAAGGCTAAAAGAATTGTTTCACGTTTGTTACACTCAAACAGTGTCTCCTGTCATATGCTGATCTGGTCGCAATGTGGATTTGGCCTAAAACATGATTTTGGACAATGTTCATGGAACTCAGCTTAAAACGTACTTCCAGACTTGAAAACCCTTGCCTATTGTAGAGCGCGCCTCCTACTTCCAGTGCTGAACGAAAACCCATGATTTTGGACCCTGTTTTCATGCGAAAAGGCTAAAAGAAATGTTTCACGTTTGTTACACTCAAACAGTGTCTCCTCTCATATGCTGAACTGGTTGCATTGTGGATTTTGGTTAAAACATGATTTTGGACAATGTTCATGGAACTCAGCTTAAAACGTACTTGCAGACTTGAAAACCCTTGCCTATTGTAGAGCGCGCCTCCTACTTCCACTGCTGAATGAAAACCCATGATTTTGGACCCTGTTTTCATGCAAAATGGCTAAAAGAAATGTTTCACGTTTGTTACACTCAAACAGTGTCTCCTCTCATATGCTGAACTGGTCGCATTGTGGATTTTGGTTAAAACATGATTTTGGACAATGTTCATGGAACTCAGCTTAAAACGTACTTGCAGACTTGAAAACCCTTGCCTATTGTAGAGCGCGCCTCCTACTTCCACTGCTGAACGAAAACCCATGATTTTGGACCCTGTTTTCATGCGAAAAGGCTAAAAGAATTGTTTCACGTTTGTTACACTCAAACAGTGTCTCCTGTCATATGCTGATCTGGTCGCAATGTGGATTTGGCCTAAAACATGATTTTGGACAATGTTCATGGAACTCAGCTTAAAACGTACCTGCAGACTTGAAAACCCTTGCCTATTGTAGAGCGCACCTCCTACTTCCACTGCTGAACGAAAACCCATGATTTTGGACCCTGTTTTCATGCGAAAAGGCTAAAAGAAATGTTTCACGTTTGTTACACTCAAACAGTGTCTCCTCTCATATGCTGAACTGGTCGCATTGTGGATTTTGGTTAAAACATGATTTTGGACAATGTTCATGGAACTCAGCTGAAAACGTACTTGCAGACTTGAAAACCCTTGCCTATTGTAGAGCGCGCCTCCTACTTCCACTGCTGAACGAAAACCCATGATTTTGGACCCTGTTTTCATGCGAAAAGGCTAAAAGAATTGTTTCACGTTTGTTACACTCAAACAGTGTCTCCTGTCATATGCTGATCTGGTCGCAATGTGGATTTGGCCTAAAACATGATTTTGGACAATGTTCATGGAACTCAGCTTAAAATGTACTTGCAGACTTGAAAACCCTTGCCTATTGTAGAGCGCGCCTCCTACTTCCAGTGCTGAACGAAAACCCATGATTTTGGACCCTGTTTTCATGCGAAAAGGCTAAAAGAAATGTTTCACGTTTGTTACACTCAAACAGTGTCTCCTCTCATATGCTGAACTGGTCGCATTGTGGATTTGGCCTAAAACATGATTTTGGACAATGTTCATGGAACTCAGCTTAAAACGTACTTGCAGACTTGAAAACCCTTGCCTATTGTAGAGCGCGCCTCCTACTTCCACTACTGAACGAAAACCCATGATTTTGGACCCTGTTTTCATGCGAAAAGGCTAAAAGAATTGTTTCACGTTTGTTACACTCAAACAGTGTCTCCTGTCATATGCTGATCTGGTCGCAATGTGGATTTGGCCTAAAACATGATTTTGGACAATGTTCATGGAACTCAGCTTAAAACGTACTTCCAGACTTGAAAACCCTTGCCTATTGTAGAGCGCGCCTCCTACTTCCAGTGCTGAACGAAAACCCATGATTTTGGACCCTGTTTTCATGCGAAAAGGCTAAAAGAAATGTTTCACGTTTGTTACACTCAAACAGTGGCTCCTCTCATATGCTGAACTGGTCGCATTGTGGATTTGGCCTAAAACATGATTTTGGACAATGTTCATGGAACTCAGCTTAAAACGTACTTGCAGACTTGAAAACCCTTGCCTATTGTAGAGCGCGCCTCCTACTTCCACTACTGAACGAAAACCCATGATTTTGGACCCTGTTTTCATGCGAAAAGGCTAAAAGAATTGTTTCACGTTTGTTACACTCAAACAGTGGCTCCTCTCATATGCTGAACTGGTCGCATTGTGGATTTTGGTTAAAACATGATTTTGGACAATGTTCATGGAACTCAGCTTAAAACGTACTTGCAGACTTGAAAACCCTTGCCTATTGTAGAGCGCGCCTCCTACTTCCACTGCTGAATGAAAACCCATGATTTTGGACCCTGTTTTCATGCAAAATGGCTAAAAGAAATGTTTCACGTTTGTTACACTCAAACAGTGTCTCCTCTCATATGCTGAACTGGTCGCATTGTGGATTTTGGTTAAAACATGATTTTGGACAATGTTCATGGAACTCAGCTTAAAACGTACTTGCAGACTTGAAAACCCTTGACTATTGTAGAGCGCGCCTCCTACTTCCACTGCTGAACGAAAACCCATGATTTTGGACCCTGTTTTCATGCAAATAGGCTAAAAGAAATGTTTCACGTTTGTTACACTCAAACAGTGGCTCCTCTCATATGCTGAACTGGTCGCATTGTGGATTTGGCCTAAAACATGATTTTGGACAATGTTCATGGAACTCAGCTTAAAACGTACTTGCAGACTTGAAAACCCTTGCCTATTGTAGAGCGCGCCTCCTACTTCCACTACTGAACGAAAACCCATGATTTTGGACCCTGTTTTCATGCGAAAAGGCTAAAAGAATTGTTTCACGTTTGTTACACTCAAACAGTGTCTCCTGTCATATGCTGATCTGGTCGCATTGTGGATTTGGCCTAAAACATGATTTTGGACAATGTTCATGGAACTCAGCTTAAAACGTACTTGCAGACTTGAAAACCCTTGCCTATTGTAGAGCGCGCCTCCTACTTCCACTGCTGAACGAAAACCCATGATTTTGGACCCTGTTTTCATGCAAAAAGGCTAAAAGAAATGTTTCACGTTTGTTACACTCAAACAGTGGCTCCTCTCATATGCTGAACTGGTCGCATTGTGGATTTTGGTTAAAACATGATTTTGGACAATGTTCATGGAACTCAGCTTAAAACGTACTTGCAGACTTGAAAACCCTTGCCTATTGTAGAGCGCGCCTCCTACTTCCACTGCTGAATGAAAACCCATGATTTTGGACCCTGTTTTCATGCAAAATGGCTAAAAGAAATGTTTCACGTTTGTTACACTCAAACAGTGTCTCCTCTCATATGCTGAACTGGTCGCATTGTGGATTTTGGTTAAAACATGATTTTGGACAATGTTCATGGAACTCAGCTTAAAACGCACTTGCAGACTTGAAAACCCTTGCCTATTGTAGAGCGCGCCTCCTACTTCCACTGCTGAACGAAAACCCATGATTTTGGACCCTGTTTTCATGCAAATAGGCTAAAAGAAATGTTTCACGTTTGTTACACTCAAACAGTGGCTCCTCTCATATGCTGAACTGGTCGCATTGTGGATTTGGCCTAAAACATGATTTTGGACAATGTTCATGGAACTCAGCTTAAAACGTACTTGCAGACTTGAAAACCCTTGCCTATTGTAGAGCGCGCCTCCTACTTCCACTACTGAACGAAAACCCATGATTTTGGACCCTGTTTTCATGCGAAAAGGCTAAAAGAATTGTTTCACGTTTGTTACACTCAAACAGTGGCTCCTCTCATATGCTGAACTGGTCGCATTGTGGATTTTGGTTAAAACATGATTTTGGACAATGTTCATGGAACTCAGCTTAAAACGTACTTGCAGACTTGAAAACCCTTGCCTATTGTAGAGCGCGCCTCCTACTTCCACTGCTGAATGAAAACCCATGATTTTGGACCCTGTTTTCATGCAAAATGGCTAAAAGAAATGTTTCACGTTTGTTACACTCAAACAGTGTCTCCTCTCATATGCTGAACTGGTCGCATTGTGGATTTTGGTTAAAACATGATTTTGGACAATGTTCATGGAACTCAGCTTAAAACGTACTTGCAGACTTGAAAACCCTTGACTATTGTAGAGCGCGCCTCCTACTTCCACTGCTGAACGAAAACCCATGATTTTGGACCCTGTTTTCATGCAAATAGGCTAAAAGAAATGTTTCACGTTTGTTACACTCAAACAGTGGCTCCTCTCATATGCTGAACTGGTCGCATTGTGGATTTGGCCTAAAACATGATTTTGGACAATGTTCATGGAACTCAGCTTAAAACGTACTTGCAGACTTGAAAACCCTTGCCTATTGTAGAGCGCGCCTCCTACTTCCACTACTGTACGAAAACCCATGATTTTGGACCCTGTTTTCATGCGAAAAGGCTAAAAGAATTGTTTCACGTTTGTTACACTCAAACAGTGTCTCCTGTCATATGCTGATCTGGTCGCAATGTGGATTTGGCCTAAAACATGATTTTGGACAATGTTCATGGAACTCAGCTTAAAATGTACTTGCAGACTTGAAAACCCTTGCCTATTGTAGAGCGCGCCTCCTACTTCCAGTGCTGAACGAAAACCCATGATTTTGGACCCTGTTTTCATGCGAAAAGGCTAAAAGAAATGTTTCACGTTTGTTACACTCAAACAGTGTCTCCTCTCATATGCTGAACTGGTCGCATTGTGGATTTTGGTTAAAACATGATTTTGGACAATGTTCATGGAACTCAGCTTAAAACGTACTTGCAGACTTGAAAACCCTTGCCTATTGTAGAGCGCGCCTCCTACTTCCACTACTGATCGAAAACCCATGATTTTGGACCCTGTTTTCATGCGAAAAGGCTAAAAGAATTGTTTCACGTTTGTTACACTCAAACAGTGTCTCCTGTCATATGCTGATCTGGTCGCAATGTGGATTTGGCCTAAAACATGATTTTGGACAATGTTCATGGAACTCAGCTTAAAACGTACTTGCAGACTTGAAAACCCTTGCCTATTGTAGAGCGCGCCTCCTACTTCCACTGCTGAACGAAAACCCATGATTTTGGACCCTGTTTTCATGCAAAAAGGCTAAAAGAAATGTTTCACGTTTGTTACACTCAAACAGTGGCTCCTCTCATATGCTGAACTGGTCGCATTGTGGATTTTGGTTAAAACATGATTTTGGACAATGTTCATGGAACTCAGCTTAAAACGTACTTGCAGACTTGAAAACCCTTGCCTATTGTAGAGCGCGCCTCCTACTTCCACTGCTGAATGAAAACCCATGATTTTGGACCCTGTTTTCATGCAAAATGGCTAAAAGAAATGTTTCACGTTTGTTACACTCAAACAGTGTCTCCTCTCATATGCTGAACTGGTCGCATTGTGGATTTTGGTTAAAACATGATTTTGGACAATGTTCATGGAACTCAGCTTAAAACGTACTTGCAGACTTGAAAACCCTTGCCTATTGTAGAGCGCGCCTCCTACTTCCACTGCTGAACGAAAACCCATGATTTTGGACCCTGTTTTCATGCAAATAGGCTAAAAGAAATGTTTCACGTTTGTTACACTCAAACAGTGGCTCCTCTCATATGCTGAACTGGTCGCATTGTGGATTTGGCCTAAAACATGATTTTGGACAATGTTCATGGAACTCAGCTTAAAACGTACTTGCAGACTTGAAAACCCTTGCCTATTGTAGAGCGCGCCTCCTACTTCCACTACTGAACGAAAACCCATGATTTTGGACCCTGTTTTCATGCGAAAAGGCTAAAAGAATTGTTTCACGTTTGTTACACTCAAACAGTGGCTCCTCTCATATGCTGAACTGGTCGCATTGTGGATTTTGGTTAAAACATGATTTTGGACAATGTTCATGGAACTCAGCTTAAAACGTACTTGCAGACTTGAAAACCCTTGCCTATTGTAGAGCGCGCCTCCTACTTCCACTGCTGAATGAAAACCCATGATTTTGGACCCTGTTTTCATGCAAAATGGCTAAAAGAAATGTTTCACGTTTGTTACACTCAAACAGTGTCTCCTCTCATATGCTGAACTGGTCGCATTGTGGATTTTGGTTAAAACATGATTTTGGACAATGTTCATGGAACTCAGCTTAAAACGTACTTGCAGACTTGAAAACCCTTGACTATTGTAGAGCGCGCCTCCTACTTCCACTGCTGAACGAAAACCCATGATTTTGGACCCTGTTTTCATGCAAATAGGCTAAAAGAAATGTTTCACGTTTGTTACACTCAAACAGTGGCTCCTCTCATATGCTGAACTGGTCGCATTGTGGATTTGGCCTAAAACATGATTTTGGACAATGTTCATGGAACTCAGCTTAAAACGTACTTGCAGACTTGAAAACCCTTGCCTATTGTAGAGCGCGCCTCCTACTTCCACTACTGAACGAAAACCCATGATTTTGGACCCTGTTTTCATGCGAAAAGGCTAAAAGAATTGTTTCACGTTTGTTACACTCAAACAGTGTCTCCTGTCATATGCTGATCTGGTCGCAATGTGGATTTGGCCTAAAACATGATTTTGGACAATGTTCATGGAACTCAGCTTAAAATGTACTTGCAGACTTGAAAACCCTTGCCTATTGTAGAGCGCGCCTCCTACTTCCAGTGCTGAACGAAAACCCATGATTTTGGACCCTGTTTTCATGCGAAAAGGCTAAAAGAATTGTTTCACGTTTGTTACACTCAAACAGTGTCTCCTCTCATATGCTGAACTGGTCGCATTGTGGATTTTGGTTAAAACATGATTTTGGACAATGTTCATGGAACTCAGCTTAAAACGTACTTGCAGACTTGAAAACCCTTGCCTATTGTAGAGCGCGCCTCCTACTTCCACTACTGATCGAAAACCCATGATTTTGGACCCTGTTTTCATGCGAAAAGGCTAAAAGAATTGTTTCACGTTTGTTACACTCAAACAGTGTCTCCTGTCATATGCTGATCTGGTCGCAATGTGGATTTGGCCTAAAACATGATTTTGGACAATGTTCATGGAACTCAGCTTAAAACGTACTTGCAGACTTGAAAACCCTTGCCTATTGTAGAGCGCGCCTCCTACTTCCACTGCTGAACGAAAACCCATGATTTTGGACCCTGTTTTCATGCAAAAAGGCTAAAAGAAATGTTTCACGTTTGTTACACTCAAACAGTGGCTCCTCTCATATGCTGAACTGGTCGCATTGTGGATTTTGGTTAAAACATGATTTTGGACAATGTTCATGGAACTCAGCTTAAAACGTACTTGCAGACTTGAAAACCCTTGCCTATTGTAGAGCGCGCCTCCTACTTCCACTGCTGAATGAAAACCCATGATTTTGGACCCTGTTTTCATGCAAAATGGCTAAAAGAAATGTTTCACGTTTGTTACACTCAAACAGTGTCTCCTCTCATATGCTGAACTGGTCGCATTGTGGATTTTGGTTAAAACATGATTTTGGACAATGTTCATGGAACTCAGCTTAAAACGTACTTGCAGACTTGAAAACCCTTGCCTATTGTAGAGCGCGCCTCCTACTTCCACTGCTGATCGAAAACCCATGATTTTGGACCCTGTTTTCATGCGAAAAGGCTAAAAGAATTGTTTCACGTTTGTTACACTCAAACAGTGTCTCCTGTCATATGCTGATCTGGTCGCAATGTGGATTTGGCCTAAAACATGATTTTGGACAATGTTCATGGAACTCAGCTTAAAACGTACTTGCAGACTTGAAAACCCTTGCCTATTGTAGAGCGCGCCTCCTACTTCCACTGCTGAATGAAAACCCATGATTTTGGACCCTGTTTTCATGCAAAATGGCTAAAAGAAATGTTTCACGTTTGTTACACTCAAACAGTGTCTCCTCTCATATGCTGAACTGGTCGCATTGTGGATTTTGGTTAAAACATGATTTTGGACAATGTTCATGGAACTCAGCTTAAAACGTACTTGCAGACTTGAAAACCCTTGCCTATTGTAGAGCGCGCCTCCTACTTCCACTGCTGAACGAAAACCCATGATTTTGGACCCTGTTTTCATGCAAAAAGGCTAAAAGAAATGTTTCACGTTTGTTACACTCAAACAGTGGCTCCTCTCATATGCTGAACTGGTCGCATTGTGGATTTTGGTTAAAACATGATTTTGGACAATGTTCATGGAACTCAGCTTAAAACGTACTTGCAGACTTGAAAACCCTTGCCTATTGTAGAGCGCGCCTCCTACTTCCACTGCTGAATGAAAACCCATGATTTTGGACCCTGTTTTCATGCAAAATGGCTAAAAGAAATGTTTCACGTTTGTTACACTCAAACAGTGTCTCCTCTCATATGCTGAACTGGTCGCATTGTGGATTTTGGTTAAAACATGATTTTGGACAATGTTCATGGAACTCAGCTTAAAACGTACTTGCAGACTTGAAAACCCTTGCCTATTGTAGAGCGCGCCTCCTACTTCCACTGCTGAACGAAAACCCATGATTTTGGACCCTGTTTTCATGCAAATAGGCTAAAAGAAATGTTTCACGTTTGTTACACTCAAACAGTGGCTCCTCTCATATGCTGAACTGGTCGCATTGTGGATTTGGCCTAAAACATGATTTTGGACAATGTTCATGGAACTCAGCTTAAAACGTACTTGCAGACTTGAAAACCCTTGCCTATTGTAGAGCGCGCCTCCTACTTCCACTACTGAACGAAAACCCATGATTTTGGACCCTGTTTTCATGCGAAAAGGCTAAAAGAATTGTTTCACGTTTGTTACACTCAAACAGTGGCTCCTCTCATATGCTGAACTGGTCGCATTGTGGATTTTGGTTAAAACATGATTTTGGACAATGTTCATGGAACTCAGCTTAAAACGTACTTGCAGACTTGAAAACCCTTGACTATTGTAGAGCGCGCCTCCTACTTCCACTGCTGAACGAAAACCCATGATTTTGGACCCTGTTTTCATGCAAATAGGCTAAAAGAAATGTTTCACGTTTGTTACACTCAAACAGTGGCTCCTCTCATATGCTGAACTGGTCGCATTGTGGATTTGGCCTAAAACATGATTTTGGACAATGTTCATGGAACTCAGCTTAAAACGTACTTGCAGACTTGAAAACCCTTGCCTATTGTAGAGCGCGCCTCCTACTTCCACTACTGAACGAAAACCCATGATTTTGGACCCTGTTTTCATGCGAAAAGGCTAAAAGAATTGTTTCACGTTTGTTACACTCAAACAGTGTCTCCTGTCATATGCTGATCTGGTCGCAATGTGGATTTGGCCTAAAACATGATTTTGGACAATGTTCATGGAACTCAGCTTAAAATGTACTTGCAGACTTGAAAACCCTTGCCTATTGTAGAGCGCGCCTCCTACTTCCAGTGCTGAACGAAAACCCATGATTTTGGACCCTGTTTTCATGCGAAAAGGCTAAAAGAATTGTTTCACGTTTGTTACACTCAAACAGTGTCTCCTCTCATATGCTGAACTGGTCGCATTGTGGATTTTGGTTAAAACATGATTTTGGACAATGTTCATGGAACTCAGCTTAAAACGTACTTGCAGACTTGAAAACCCTTGCCTATTGTAGAGCGCGCCTCCTACTTCCACTACTGATCGAAAACCCATGATTTTGGACCCTGTTTTCATGCGAAAAGGCTAAAAGAATTGTTTCACGTTTGTTACACTCAAACAGTGTCTCCTGTCATATGCTGATCTGGTCGCAATGTGGATTTGGCCTAAAACATGATTTTGGACAATGTTCATGGAACTCAGCTTAAAACGTACTTGCAGACTTGAAAACCCTTGCCTATTGTAGAGCGCGCCTCCTACTTCCACTGCTGAACGAAAACCCATGATTTTGGACCCTGTTTTCATGCAAAAAGGCTAAAAGAAATGTTTCACGTTTGTTACACTCAAACAGTGGCTCCTCTCATATGCTGAACTGGTCGCATTGTGGATTTTGGTTAAAACATGATTTTGGACAATGTTCATGGAACTCAGCTTAAAACGTACTTGCAGACTTGAAAACCCTTGCCTATTGTAGAGCGCGCCTCCTACTTCCACTGCTGAATGAAAACCCATGATTTTGGACCCTGTTTTCATGCAAAATGGCTAAAAGAAATGTTTCACGTTTGTTACACTCAAACAGTGTCTCCTCTCATATGCTGAACTGGTCGCATTGTGGATTTTGGTTAAAACATGATTTTGGACAATGTTCATGGAACTCAGCTTAAAACGTACTTGCAGACTTGAAAACCCTTGCCTATTGTAGAGCGCGCCTCCTACTTCCACTGCTGAACGAAAACCCATGATTTTGGACCCTGTTTTCATGCAAATAGGCTAAAAGAAATGTTTCACGTTTGTTACACTCAAACAGTGGCTCCTCTCATATGCTGAACTGGTCGCATTGTGGATTTGGCCTAAAACATGATTTTGGACAATGTTCATGGAACTCAGCTTAAAACGTACTTGCAGACTTGAAAACCCTTGCCTATTGTAGAGCGCGCCTCCTACTTCCACTACTGAACGAAAACCCATGATTTTGGACCCTGTTTTCATGCGAAAAGGCTAAAAGAATTGTTTCACGTTTGTTACACTCAAACAGTGGCTCCTCTCATATGCTGAACTGGTCGCATTGTGGATTTTGGTAAAACATGATTTTGGACAATGTTCATGGAACTCAGCTTAAAACGTACTTGCAGACTTGAAAACCCTTGCCTATTGTAGAGCGCGCCTCCTACTTCCACTGCTGAATGAAAACCCATGATTTTGGACCCTGTTTTCATGCAAAATGGCTAAAAGAAATGTTTCACGTTTGTTACACTCAAACAGTGTCTCCTCTCATATGCTGAACTGGTCGCATTGTGGATTTTGGTTAAAACATGATTTTGGACAATGTTCATGGAACTCAGCTTAAAACGTACTTGCAGACTTGAAAACCCTTGACTATTGTAGAGCGCGCCTCCTACTTCCACTGCTGAACGAAAACCCATGATTTTGGACCCTGTTTTCATGCAAATAGGCTAAAAGAAATGTTTCACGTTTGTTACACTCAAACAGTGGATCCTCTCATATGCTGAACTGGTCGCATTGTGGATTTGGCCTAAAACATGATTTTGGACAATGTTCATGGAACTCAGCTTAAAACGTACTTGCAGACTTGAAAACCCTTGCCTATTGTAGAGCGCGCCTCCTACTTCCACTACTGAACGAAAACCCATGATTTTGGACCCTGTTTTCATGCGAAAAGGCTAAAAGAATTGTTTCACGTTTGTTACACTCAAACAGTGTCTCCTGTCATATGCTGATCTGGTCGCAATGTGGATTTGGCCTAAAACATGATTTTGGACAATGTTCATGGAACTCAGCTTAAAATGTACTTGCAGACTTGAAAACCCTTGCCTATTGTAGAGCGCGCCTCCTACTTCCAGTGCTGAACGAAAACCCATGATTTTGGACCCTGTTTTCATGCGAAAAGGCTAAAAGAATTGTTTCACGTTTGTTACACTCAAACAGTGTCTCCTGTCATATGCTGATCTGGTCGCAATGTGGATTTGGCCTAAAACATGATTTTGGACAATGTTCATGGAACTCAGCTTAAAACGTACTTGCAGACTTGAAAACCCTTGCTTATTGTAGAGCGCGCCTCCTACTTCCACTGCTGAACGAAAACCCATGATTTTGGACCCTGTTTTCATGCAAAAAGGCTAAAAGAAATGTTTCACGTTTGTTACACTCAAACAGTGGCTCCTCTCATATGCTGAACTGGTCGCATTGTGGATTTTGGTTAAAACATGATTTTGGACAATGTTCATGGAACTCAGCTTAAAACGTACTTGCAGACTTGAAAACCCTTGCCTATTGTAGAGCGCGCCTCCTACTTCCACTGCTGAATGAAAACCCATGATTTTGGACCCTGTTTTCATGCAAAATGGCTAAAAGAAATGTTTCACGTTTGTTACACTCAAACAGTGTCTCCTCTCATATGCTGAACTGGTCGCATTGTGGATTTTGGTTAAAACATGATTTTGGACAATGTTCATGGAACTCAGCTTAAAACGTACTTGCAGACTTGAAAACCCTTGCCTATTGTAGAGCGCGCCTCCTACTTCCACTGCTGAATGAAAACCCATGATTTTGGACCCTGTTTTCATGCAAAATGGCTAAAAGAAATGTTTCACGTTTGTTACACTCAAACAGTGTCTCCTCTCATATGCTGAACTGGTCGCATTGTGGATTTTGGTTAAAACATGATTTTGGACAATGTTCATGGAACTCAGCTTAAAACGAACTTGCAGACTTGAAAACCCTTGCCTATTGTAGAGCGCGCCTCCTACTTCCACTGCTGAACGAAAACCCATGATTTTGGACCCTGTTTTCATGCGAAAAGGCTAAAAGAATTGTTTCACGTTTGTTACACTCAAACAGTGTCTCCTGTCATATGCTGATCTGGTCGCAATGTGGATTTGGCCTAAAACATGATTTTGGACAATGTTCATGGAACTCAGCTTAAAACGTACTTGCAGACTTGAAAACCCTTGCCTATTGTAGAGCGCGCCTCCTACTTCCACTGCTGAATGAAAACCCATGATTTTGGACCCTGTTTTCATGCAAAATGGCTAAAAGAAATGTTTCACGTTTGTTACACTCAAACAGTGTCTCCTCTCATATGCTGAACTGGTCGCATTGTGGATTTTGGTTAAAACATGATTTTGGACAATGTTCATGGAACTCAGCTTAAAACGTACTTGCAGACTTGAAAACCCTTGCCTATTGTAGAGCGCGCCTCCTACTTCCACTGCTGAATGAAAACCCATGATTTTGGACCCTGTTTTCATGCAAAATGGCTAAAAGAAATGTTTCACGTTTGTTACACTCAAACAGTGTCTCCTCTCATATGCTGAACTGGTTGCATTGTGGATTTTGGTTAAAACATGATTTTGGACAATGTTCATGGAACTCAGCTTAAAACGTACTTGCAGACTTGAAAACCCTTGCCTATTGTAGAGCGCGCCTCCTACTTCCACTGCTGAACGAAAACCCATGATTTTGGACCCTGTTTTCATAAGAAAAGGCTAAAAGAATTGTTTCACGTTTGTTACACTCAAACAGTGTCTCCTGTCATATGCTGAACTGGTCGCAATGTGGATTTGGCCTAAAACATGATTTTGGACAATGTTCATGGAACTCAGCTTAAAACGTACTTGCAGACTTGAAAACCCTTGCCTATTGTAGAGCGCGCCTCCTACTTCCACTGCTGAACGAAAACCCATGATTTTGGACCCTGTTTTCATGCAAAAAGGCTAAAAGAAATGTTTCACGTTTGTTACACTCAAACAGTGGCTCCTCTCATATGCTGAACTGGTCGCATTGTGGATTTTGGTTAAAACATGATTTTGGACAATGTTCATGGAACTCAGCTTAAAACGTACTTGCAGACTTGAAAACCCTTGCCTATTGTAGAGCGCGCCTCCTACTTCCACTGCTGAATGAAAACCCATGATTTTGGACCCTGTTTTCATGCAAAATGGCTAAAAGAAATGTTTCACGTTTGTTACACTCAAACAGTGTCTCCTCTCATATGCTGAACTGGTCGCATTGTGGATTTTGGTTAAAACATGATTTTGGACAATGTTCATGGAACTCAGCTTAAAACGTACTTGCAGACTTGAAAACCCTTGCCTATTGTAGAGCGCGCCTCCTACTTCCACTGCTGAACGAAAACCCATGATTTTGGACCCTGTTTTCATGCGAAAAGGCTAAAAGAAATGTTTCACGTTTGTTACACTCAAACAGTGTCTCCTCTCATATGCTGAACTGGTCGCATTGTGGATTTTGGTTAAAACATGATTTTGGACAATGTTCATGGAACTCAGCTGAAAACGTACTTGCAGACTTGAAAACCCTTGCCTATTGTAGAGCGCGCCTCCTACTTCCACTGCTGAACGAAAACCCATGATTTTGGACCCTGTTTTCATGCGAAAAGGCTAAAAGAATTGTTTCACGTTTGTTACACTCAAACAGTGTCTCCTGTCATATGCTGATCTGGTCGCAATGTGGATTTGGCCTAAAACATGATTTTGGACAATGTTCATGGAACTCAGCTTAAAATGTACTTGCAGACTTGAAAACCCTTGCCTATTGTAGAGCGCGCCTCCTACTTCCAGTGCTGAACGAAAACCCATGATTTTGGACCCTGTTTTCATGCGAAAAGGCTAAAAGAAATGTTTCACGTTTGTTACACTCAAACAGTGTCTCCTCTCATATGCTGAACTGGTCGCATTGTGGATTTGGCCTAAAACATGATTTTGGACAATGTTCATGGAACTCAGCTTAAAACGTACTTGCAGACTTGAAAACCCTTGCCTATTGTAGAGCGCGCCTCCTACTTCCACTACTGAACGAAAACCCATGATTTTGGACCCTGTTTTCATGCGAAAAGGCTAAAAGAATTGTTTCACGTTTGTTACACTCAAACAGTGTCTCCTCTCATATGCTGAACTGGTTGCATTGTGGATTTTGGTTAAAACATGATTTTGGACAATGTTCATGGAACTCAGCTTAAAACGTACTTGCAGACTTGAAAACCCTTGCCTATTGTAGAGCGCGCCTCCTACTTCCACTGCTGAACGAAAACCCATGATTTTGGACCCTGTTTTCATAAGAAAAGGCTAAAAGAATTGTTTCACGTTTGTTACACTCAAACAGTGTCTCCTGTCATATGCTGAACTGGTCGCAATGTGGATTTGGCCTAAAACATGATTTTGGACAATGTTCATGGAACTCAGCTTAAAACGTACTTGCAGACTTGAAAACCCTTGCCTATTGTAGAGCGCGCCTCCTACTTCCACTGCTGAACGAAAACCCATGATTTTGGACCCTGTTTTCATGCAAAAAGGCTAAAAGAAATGTTTCACGTTTGTTACACTCAAACAGTGTCTCCTCTCATATGCTGAACTGGTCGCATTGTGGATTTTGGTTAAAACATGATTTTGGACAATGTTCATGGAACTCAGCTTAAAACGTACTTGCAGACTTGAAAACCCTTGCCTATTGTAGAGCGCGCCTCCTACTTCCACTGCTGAATGAAAACCCATGATTTTGGACCCTGTTTTCATGCAAAATGGCTAAAAGAAATGTTTCACGTTTGTTACACTCAAACAGTGTCTCCTCTCATATGCTGAACTGGTCGCATTGTGGATTTTGGTTAAAACATGATTTTGGACAATGTTCATGGAACTCAGCTTAAAACGTACTTGCAGACTTGAAAACCCTTGCCTATTGTAGAGCGCGCCTCCTACTTCCACTGCTGAACGAAAACCCATGATTTTGGACCCTGTTTTCATGCAAATAGGCTAAAAGAAAAGTTTCACGTTTGTTACACTCAAACAGTGGCTCCTCTCATATGCTGAACTGGTCGCATTGTGGATTTGGCCTAAAACATGATTTTGGACAATGTTCATGGAACTCAGCTTAAAACGTACTTGCAGACTTGAAAACCCTTGCCTATTGTAGAGCGCGCCTCCTACTTCCACTACTGAACGAAAACCCATGATTTTGGACCCTGTTTTCATGCGAAAAGGCTAAAAGAATTGTTTCACGTTTGTTACACTCAAACAGTGTCTCCTGTCATATGCTGATCTGGTCGCAATGTGGATTTGGCCTAAAACATGATTTTGGACAATGTTCATGGAACTCAGCTTAAAATGTACTTGCAGACTTGAAAACCCTTGCCTATTGTAGAGCGCGCCTCCTACTTCCAGTGCTGGACGAAAACCCATGATTTTGGACCCTGTTTTCATGCGAAAAGGCTAAAAGAATTGTTTCACGTTTGTTACACTCAAACAGTGTCTCCTCTCATATGCTGAACTGGTCGCATTGTGGATTTTGGTTAAAACATGATTTTGGACAATGTTCATGGAACTCAGCTTAAAACGTACTTGCAGACTTGAAAACCCTTGCCTATTGTAGAGCGCGCCTCCTACTTCCACTACTGAACGAAAACCCATGATTTTGGACCCTGTTTTCATGCGAAAAGGCTAAAAGAATTGTTTCACGTTAGTTACACTCAAACAGTGTCTCCTGTCATATGCTGATCTGGTCGCAATGTGGATTTGGCCTAAAACATGATTTTGGACAATGTTCATGGAACTCAGCTTAAAACGTACTTGCAGACTTGAAAACCCTTGCCTATTGTAGAGCGCGCCTCCTACTTCCACTACTGAACGAAAACCCATGATTTTGGACCCTGTTTTCATGCGAAAAGGCTAAAAGAATTGTTTCACGTTTGTTACACTCAAACAGTGTCTCCTCTCATATGCTGAACTGGTTGCATTGTGGATTTTGGTTAAAACATGATTTTGGACAATGTTCATGGAACTCAGCTTAAAACGTACTTGCAGACTTGAAAACCCTTGCCTATTGTAGAGCGCGCCTCCTACTTCCACTGCTGAACGAAAACCCATGATTTTGGACCCTGTTTTCATAAGAAAAGGCTAAAAGAATTGTTTCACGTTTGTTACACTCAAACAGTGTCTCCTGTCATATGCTGAACTGGTCGCAATGTGGATTTGGCCTAAAACATGATTTTGGACAATGTTCATGGAACTCAGCTTAAAACGTACTTGCAGACTTGAAAACCCTTGCCTATTGTAGAGCGCGCCTCCTACTTCCACTGCTGAACGAAAACCCATGATTTTGGACCCTGTTTTCATGCAAAAAGGCTAAAAGAAATGTTTCACGTTTGTTACACTCAAACAGTGTCTCCTCTCATATGCTGAACTGGTCGCATTGTGGATTTTGGTTAAAACATGATTTTGGACAATGTTCATGGAACTCAGCTTAAAACGTACTTGCAGACTTGAAAACCCTTGCCTATTGTAGAGCGCGCCTCCTACTTCCACTGCTGAATGAAAACCCATGATTTTGGACCCTGTTTTCATGCAAAATGGCTAAAAGAAATGTTTCACGTTTGTTACACTCAAACAGTGTCTCCTCTCATATGCTGAACTGGTCGCATTGTGGATTTTGGTTAAAACATGATTTTGGACAATGTTCATGGAACTCAGCTTAAAACGTACTTGCAGACTTGAAAACCCTTGCCTATTGTAGAGCGCGCCTCCTACTTCCACTGCTGAACGAAAACCCATGATTTTGGACCCTGTTTTCATGCAAATAGGCTAAAAGAAAAGTTTCACGTTTGTTACACTCAAACAGTGGCTCCTCTCATATGCTGAACTGGTCGCATTGTGGATTTGGCCTAAAACATGATTTTGGACAATGTTCATGGAACTCAGCTTAAAACGTACTTGCAGACTTGAAAACCCTTGCCTATTGTAGAGCGCGCCTCCTACTTCCACTACTGAACGAAAACCCATGATTTTGGACCCTGTTTTCATGCGAAAAGGCTAAAAGAATTGTTTCACGTTTGTTACACTCAAACAGTGTCTCCTGTCATATGCTGATCTGGTCGCAATGTGGATTTGGCCTAAAACATGATTTTGGACAATGTTCATGGAACTCAGCTTAAAATGTACTTGCAGACTTGAAAACCCTTGCCTATTGTAGAGCGCGCCTCCTACTTCCAGTGCTGAACGAAAACCCATGATTTTGGACCCTGTTTTCATGCGAAAAGGCTAAAAGAATTGTTTCACGTTTGTTACACTCAAACAGTGTCTCCTCTCATATGCTGAACTGGTCGCATTGTGGATTTTGGTTAAAACATGATTTTGGACAATGTTCATGGAACTCAGCTTAAAACGTACTTGCAGACTTGAAAACCCTTGCCTATTGTAGAGCGCGCCTCCTACTTCCACTACTGAACGAAAACCCATGATTTTGGACCCTGTTTTCATGCGAAAAGGCTAAAAGAATTGTTTCACGTTAGTTACACTCAAACAGTGTCTCCTGTCATATGCTGATCTGGTCGCAATGTGGATTTGGCCTAAAACATGATTTTGGACAATGTTCATGGAACTCAGCTTAAAACGTACTTGCAGACTTGAAAACCCTTGCCTATTGTAGAGCGCGCCTCCTACTTCCACTGCTGAACGAAAACCCATGATTTTGGACCCTGTTTTCATGCAAAAAGGCTAAAAGAAATGTTTCACGTTTGTTACACTCAAACAGTGGCTCCTCTCATATGCTGAACTGGTCGCATTGTGGATTTAGGTTAAAACATGATTTTGGACAATGTTCATGGAACTCAGCTTAAAACGTACTTGCAGACTTGAAAACCCTTGCCTATTGTAGAGCGCGCCTCCTACTTCCACTGCTGAATGAAAACCCATGATTTTGGACCCTGTTTTCATAAGAAAAGGCTAAAAGAATTGTTTCACGTTTGTTACACTCAAACAGTGTCTCCTGTCATATGCTGAACTGGTCGCAATGTGGATTTGGCCTAAAACATGATTTTGGACAATGTTCATGGAACTCAGCTTAAAACGTACTTGCAGACTTGAAAACCCTTGCCTATTGTAGAGCGCGCCTCCTACTTCCACTGCTGAACAAAAACCCATGATTTTGGACCCTGTTTTCATGCAAAAAGGCTAAAAGAAATGTTTCACGTTTGTTACACTCAAACAGTGGCTCCTCTCATATGCTGAACTGGTCGCATTGTGGATTTTGGTTAAAACATGATTTTGGACAATGTTCATGGAACTCAGCTTAAAACGTACTTGCAGACTTGAAAACCCTTGCCTATTGTAGAGCGCGCCTCCTACTTCCACTGCTGAATGAAAACCCATGATTTTGGACCCTGTTTTCATGCAAAATGGCTAAAAGAAATGTTTCACGTTTGTTACACTCAAACAGTGTCTCCTCTCATATGCTGAACTGGTCGCATTGTGGATTTTGGTTAAAACATGATTTTGGACAATGTTCATGGAACTCAGCTTAAAACGTACTTGCAGACTTGAAAACCCTTGCCTATTGTAGAGCGCGCCTCCTACTTCCACTGCTGAACGAAAACCCATGATTTTGGACCCTGTTTTCATGCAAATAGGCTAAAAGAAATGTTTCACGTTTGTTACACTCAAACAGTGGCTCCTCTCATATGCTGAACTGGTCGCATTGTGGATTTGGCCTAAAACATGATTTTGGACAATGTTCATGGAACTCAGCTTAAAACGTACTTGCAGACTTGAAAACCCTTGCCTATTGTAGAGCGCGCCTCCTACTTCCACTACTGAACGAAAACCCATGATTTTGGACCCTGTTTTCATGCGAAAAGGCTAAAAGAATTGTTTCACGTTTGTTACACTCAAACAGTGTCTCCTGTCATATGCTGATCTGGTCGCAATGTGGATTTGGCCTAAAACATGATTTTGGACAATGTTCATGGAACTCAGCTTAAAATGTACTTGCAGACTTGAAAACCCTTGCCTATTGTAGAGCGCGCCTCCTACTTCCAGTGCTGAACGAAAACCCATGATTTTGGACCCTGTTTTCATGCGAAAAGGCTAAAAGAATTGTTTCACGTTTGTTACACTCAAACAGTGTCTCCTGTCATATGCTGATCTGGTTGCAATGTGGATTTGGCCTAAAACATGATTTTGGACAATGTTCATGGAACTCAGCTTAAAACGTACTTGCAGACTTGAAAACCCTTGCCTATTGTAGAGCGCGCCTCCTACTTCCACTGCTGAACGAAAACCCATGATTTTGGACCCTGTTTTCATGCAAAAAGGCTAAAAGAAATGTTTCACGTTTGTTACACTCAAACAGTGGCTCCTCTCATATGCTGAACTGGTCGCATTGTGGATTTTGGTTAAAACATGATTTTGGACAATGTTCATGGAACTCAGCTTAAAACGTACTTGCAGACTTGAAAACCCTTGCCTATTGTAGAGCGCGCCTCCTACTTCCACTGCTGAACGAAAACCCATGATTTTGGACCCTGTTTTCATGCAAATAGGCTAAAAGAAATGTTTCACGTTTGTTACACTCAAACAGTGGCTCCTCTCATATGCTGAACTGGTCGCATTGTGGATTTGGCCTAAAACATGATTTTGGACAATGTTCATGGAACTCAGCTTAAAACGTACTTGCAGACTTGAAAACCCTTGCCTATTGTAGAGCGCGCCTCCTACTTCCACTACTGAACGAAAACCCATGATTTTGGACCCTGTTTTCATGCGAAAAGGCTAAAAGAATTGTTTCACGTTTGTTACACTCAAACAGTGTCTCCTGTCATATGCTGATCTGGTCGCAATGTGGATTTGGCCTAAAACATGATTTTGGACAATGTTCATGGAACTCAGCTTAAAATGTACTTGCAGACTTGAAAACCCTTGCCTATTGTAGAGCGCGCCTCCTACTTCCAGTGCTGAACGAAAACCCATGATTTTGGACCCTGTTTTCATGCGAAAAGGCTAAAAGAATTGTTTCACGTTTGTTACACTCAAACAGTGTCTCCTCTCATATGCTGAACTGGTCGCATTGTGGATTTTGGTTAAAACATGATTTTGGACAATGTTCATGGAACTCAGCTTAAAACGTACTTGCAGACTTGAAAACCCTTGCCTATTGTAGAGCGCGCCTCCTACTTCCACTACTGAACGAAAACCCATGATTTTGGACCCTGTTTTCATGCGAAAAGGCTAAAAGAATTGTTTCACGTTTGTTACACTCAAACAGTGTCTCCTGTCATATGCTGATCTGGTCGCAATGTGGATTTGGCCTAAAACATGATTTTGGACAATGTTCATGGAACTCAGCTTAAAACGTACTTGCAGACTTGAAAACCCTTGCCTATTGTAGAGCGCGCCTCCTACTTCCACTGCTGAACGAAAACCCATGATTTTGGACCCTGTTTTCATGCAAAAAGGCTAAAAGAAATGTTTCACGTTTGTTACACTCAAACAGTGGCTCCTCTCATATGCTGAACTGGTCGCATTGTGGATTTTGGTTAAAACATGATTTTGGACAATGTTCATGGAACTCAGCTTAAAACGTACTTGCAGACTTGAAAACCCTTGCCTATTGTAGAGCGCGCCTCCTACTTCCACTGCTGAACGAAAACCCATGATTTTGGACCCTGTTTTCATGCAAAAAGGCTAAAAGAAATGTTTCACGTTTGTTACACTCAAACAGTGGCTCCTCTCATATGCTGAACTGGTCGCATTGTGGATTTTGGTTAAAACATGATTTTGGACAATGTTCATGGAACTCAGCTTAAAACGTACTTGCAGACTTGAAAACCCTTGCCTATTGTAGAGCGCGCCTCCTACTTCCACTGCTGAACGAAAACCCATGATTTTGGACCCTGTTTTCATGCGAAAAGGCTAAAAGAATTGTTTCACGTTTGTTACACTCAAACAGTGTCTCCTGTCATATGCTGATCTGGTCGCAATGTGGATTTGGCCTAAAACATGATTTTGGACAATGTTCATGGAACTCAGCTTAAAACGTACTTGCAGACTTGAAAACCCTTGCCTATTGTAGAGCGCGCCTCCTACTTCCACTGCTGAACGAAAACCCATGATTTTGGACCCTGTTTTCATGCAAAAAGGCTAAAAGAAATGTTTCACGTTTGTTACACTCAAACAGTGGCTCCTCTCATATGCTGAACTGGTCGCATTGTGGATTTTGGTTAAAACATGATTTTGGACAATGTTCATGGAACTCAGCTTAAAACGTACTTGCAGACTTGAAAACCCTTGCCTATTGTAGAGCGCGCCTCCTACTTCCACTGCTGAACGAAAACCCATGATTTTGGACCCTGTTTTCATGCAAAAAGGCTAAAAGAAATGTTTCACGTTTGTTACACTCAAACAGTGGCTCCTCTCATATGCTGAACTGGTCGCATTGTGGATTTTGGTTAAAACATGATTTTGGACAATGTTCATGGAACTCAGCTTAAAACGTACTTGCAGACTTGAAAACCCTTGCCTATTGTAGAGCGCGCCTCCTACTTCCACTGCTGAACGAAAACCCATGATTTTGGACCCTGTTTTCATGCAAATAGGCTAAAAGAAATGTTTCACGTTTGTTACACTCAAACAGTGGCTCCTCTCATATGCTGAACTGGTCGCATTGTGGATTTGGCCTAAAACATGATTTTGGACAATGTTCATGGAACTCAGCTTAAAACGTACTTGCAGACTTGAAAACCCTTGCCTATTGTAGAGCGCGCCTCCTACTTCCACTACTGAACGAAAACCCATGATTTTGGACCCTGTTTTCATGCGAAAAGGCTAAAAGAATTGTTTCACGTTTGTTACACTCAAACAGTGTCTCCTGTCATATGCTGATCTGGTCGCAATGTGGATTTGGCCTAAAACATGATTTTGGACAATGTTCATGGAACTCAGCTTAAAATGTACTTGCAGACTTGAAAACCCTTGCCTATTGTAGAGCGCGCCTCCTACTTCCAGTGCTGAACGAAAACCCATGATTTTGGACCCTGTTTTCATGCGAAAAGGCTAAAAGAATTGTTTCACGTTTGTTACACTCAAACAGTGTCTCCTCTCATATGCTGAACTGGTCGCATTGTGGATTTTGGTTAAAACATGATTTTGGACAATGTTCATGGAACTCAGCTTAAAACGTACTTGCAGACTTGAAAACCCTTGCCTATTGTAGAGCGCGCCTCCTACTTCCACTACTGAACGAAAACCCATGATTTTGGACCCTGTTTTCATGCGAAAAGGCTAAAAGAATTGTTTCACGTTTGTTACACTCAAACAGTGTCTCCTGTCATATGCTGATCTGGTCGCAATGTGGATTTGGCCTAAAACATGATTTTGGACAATGTTCATGGAACTCAGCTTAAAACGTACTTGCAGACTTGAAAACCCTTGCCTATTGTAGAGCGCGCCTCCTACTTCCAGTGCTGAACGAAAACCCATGATTTTGGACCCTGTTTTCATGCGAAAAGGCTAAAAGAATTGTTTCACGTTTGTTACACTCAAACAGTGTCTCCTCTCATATGCTGAACTGGTCGCATTGTGGATTTTGGTTAAAACATGATTTTGGACAATGTTCATGGAACTCAGCTTAAAACGTACTTGCAGACTTGAAAACCCTTGCCTATTGTAGAGCGCGCCTCCTACTTCCACTACTGAACGAAAACCCATGATTTTGGACCCTGTTTTCATGCGAAAAGGCTAAAAGAATTGTTTCACGTTTGTTACACTCAAACAGTGTCTCCTGTCATATGCTGATCTGGTCGCAATGTGGATTTGGCCTAAAACATGATTTTGGACAATGTTCATGGAACTCAGCTTAAAACGTACTTGCAGACTTGAAAACCCTTGCCTATTGTAGAGCGCGCCTCCTACTTCCACTGCTGAACGAAAACCCATGATTTTGGACCCTGTTTTCATGCAAAAAGGCTAAAAGAAATGTTTCACGTTTGTTACACTCAAACAGTGGCTCCTCTCATATGCTGAACTGGTCGCATTGTGGATTTTGGTTAAAACATGATTTTGGACAATGTTCATGGAACTCAGCTTAAAACGTACTTGCAGACTTGAAAACCCTTGCCTATTGTAGAGCGCGCCTCCTACTTCCACTGCTGAATGAAAACCCATGATTTTGGACCCTGTTTTCATGCAAAATGGCTAAAAGAAATGTTTCACGTTTGTTACACTCAAACAGTGTCTCCTCTCATATGCTGAACTGGTCGCATTGTGGATTTTGGTTAAAACATGATTTTGGACAATGTTCATGGAATTCAGCTTAAAACGTACTTGCAGACTTGAAAACCCTTGCCTATTGTAGAGCGCGCCTCCTACTTCCACTGCTGAACGAAAACCCATGATTTTGGACCCTGTTTTCATGCGAAAAGGCTAAAAGAATTGTTTCACGTTTGTTACACTCAAACAGTGTCTCCTGTCATATGCTGATCTGGTCGCAATGTGGATTTGGCCTAAAACATGATTTTGGACAATGTTCATGGAACTCAGCTTAAAACGTACCTGCAGACTTGAAAACCCTTGCCTATTGTAGAGCGCACCTCCTACTTCCACTGCTGAACGAAAACCCATGATTTTGGACCCTGTTTTCATGCGAAAAGGCTAAAAGAAATGTTTCACGTTTGTTACACTCAAACAGTGTCTCCTCTCATATGCTGAACTGGTCGCATTGTGGATTTTGGTTAAAACATGATTTTGGACAATGTTCATGGAACTCAGCTTAAAACGTACTTGCAGACTTGAAAACCCTTGCCTATTGTAGAGCGCGCCTCCTACTTCCACTGCTGAACGAAAACCCATGATTTTGGACCCTGTTTTCATGCGAAAAGGCTAAAAGAATTGTTTCACGTTTGTTACACTCAAACAGTGTCTAATGTCATATGCTGATCTGGTCGCAATGTGGATTTGGCCTAAAACATGATTTTGGACAATGTTCATGGAACTCAGCTTAAAACGTACCTGCAGACTTGAAAACCCTTGCCTATTGTAGAGCGCACCTCCTACTTCCACTGCTGAACGAAAACCCATGATTTTGGACCCTGTTTTCATGCGAAAAGGCTAAAAGAAATGTTTCACGTTTGTTACACTCAAACAGTGGCTCCTCTCATATGCTGAACTGGTCGCATTGTGGATTTTGGTTAAAACATGATTTTGGACAATGTTCATGGAACTCAGCTTAAAACGTACTTGCAGACTTCAAAACCCTTGCCTATTGTAGAGCGCGCCTCCTACTTCCAGTGCTGAACGAAAACCCATGATTTTGGACCCTGTTTTCATGCGAAAAGGCTAAAAGAAATGTTTCACGTTTGTTACACTCAAACAGTGTCTCCTCTCATATGCTGAACTGGTTGCATTGTGGATTTTGGTTAAAACATGATTTTGGACAATGTTCATGGAACTCAGCTTAAAACGTACTTGCAGACTTGAAAACCCTTGCCTATTGTAGAGCGCGCCTCCTACTTCCACTGCTGAACGAAAACCCATGATTTTGGACCCTGTTTTCATAAGAAAAGGCTAAAAGAATTGTTTCACGTTTGTTACACTCAAACAGTGTCTCCTGTCATATGCTGAACTGGTCGCAATGTGGATTTGGCCTAAAACATGATTTTGGACAATGTTCATGGAACTCAGCTTAAAACGTACTTGCAGACTTGAAAACCCTTGCCTATTGTAGAGCGCGCCTCCTACTTCCACTGCTGAACGAAAACCCATGATTTTGGACCCTGTTTTCATGCAAAAAGGCTAAAAGAAATGTTTCACGTTTGTTACACTCAAACAGTGGCTCCTCTCATATGCTGAACTGGTCGCATTGTGGATTTTGGTTAAAACATGATTTTGGACAATGTTCATGGAACTCAGCTTAAAACGTACTTGCAGACTTGAAAACCCTTGCCTATTGTAGAGCGCGCCTCCTACTTCCACTGCTGAACGAAAACCCATGATTTTGGACCCTGTTTTCATAAGAAAAGGCTAAAAGAATTGTTTCACGTTTGTTACACTCAAACAGTGTCTCCTGTCATATGCTGAACTGGTCGCAATGTGGATTTGGCCTAAAACATGATTTTGGACAATGTTCATGGAACTCAGCTTAAAACGTACTTGCAGACTTGAAAACCCTTGCCTATTGTAGAGCGCGCCTCCTACTTCCACTGCTGAACGAAAACCCATGATTTTGGACCCTGTTTTCATGCAAAAAGGCTAAAAGAAATGTTTCACGTTTGTTACACTCAAACAGTGGCTCCTCTCATATGCTGAACTGGTCGCATTGTGGATTTTGGTTAAAACATGATTTTGGACAATGTTCATGGAACTCAGCTTAAAACGTACTTGCAGACTTGAAAACCCTTGCCTATTGTAGAGCGCGCCTCCTACTTCCACTGCTGAATGAAAACCCATGATTTTGGACCCTGTTTTCATGCAAAATGGCTAAAAGAAATGTTTCACGTTTGTTACACTCAAACAGTGTCTCCTCTCATATGCTGAACTGGTCGCATTGTGGATTTTGGTTAAAACATGATTTTGGACAATGTTCATGGAACTCAGCTTAAAACGTACTTGCAGACTTGAAAACCCTTGCCTATTGTAGAGCGCGCCTCCTACTTCCACTGCTGAACGAAAACCCATGATTTTGGACCCTGTTTTCATGCAAAAAGGCTAAAAGAAATGTTTCACGTTTGTTACACTCAAACAGTGGCTCCTCTCATATGCTGAACTGGTCGCATTGTGGATTTTGGTTAAAACATGATTTTGGACAATGTTCATGGAACTCAGCTTAAAACGTACTTGCAGACTTGAAAACCCTTGCCTATTGTAGAGCGCGCCTCCTACTTCCACTGCTGAACGAAAACCCATGATTTTGGACCCTGTTTTCATGCGAAAAGGCTAAAAGAATTGTTTCACGTTTGTTACACTCAAACAGTGTCTCCTGTCATATGCTGATCTGGTCGCAATGTGGATTTGGCCTAAAACATGATTTTGGACAATGTTCATGGAACTCAGCTTAAAACGTACTTGCAGACTTGAAAACCCTTGCCTATTGTAGAGCGCGCCTCCTACTTCCACTGCTGAACGAAAACCCATGATTTTGGACCCTGTTTTCATGCAAAAAGGCTAAAAGAAATGTTTCACGTTTGTTACACTCAAACAGTGGCTCCTCTCATATGCTGAACTGGTCGCATTGTGGATTTTGGTTAAAACATGATTTTGGACAATGTTCATGGAACTCAGCTTAAAACGTACTTGCAGACTTGAAAACCCTTGCCTATTGTAGAGCGCGCCTCCTACTTCCACTGCTGAACGAAAACCCATGATTTTGGACCCTGTTTTCATGCAAAAAGGCTAAAAGAAATGTTTCACGTTTGTTACACTCAAACAGTGGCTCCTCTCATATGCTGAACTGGTCGCATTGTGGATTTTGGTTAAAACATGATTTTGGACAATGTTCATGGAACTCAGCTTAAAACGTACTTGCAGACTTGAAAACCCTTGCCTATTGTAGAGCGCGCCTCCTACTTCCACTGCTGAACGAAAACCCATGATTTTGGACCCTGTTTTCATGCAAATAGGCTAAAAGAAATGTTTCACGTTTGTTACACTCAAACAGTGGCTCCTCTCATATGCTGAACTGGTCGCATTGTGGATTTGGCCTAAAACATGATTTTGGACAATGTTCATGGAACTCAGCTTAAAACGTACTTGCAGACTTGAAAACCCTTGCCTATTGTAGAGCGTGCCTCCTACTTCCACTACTGAACGAAAACCCATGATTTTGGACCCTGTTTTCATGCGAAAAGGCTAAAAGAATTGTTTCACGTTTGTTACACTCAAACAGTGTCTCCTGTCATATGCTGATCTGGTCGCAATGTGGATTTGGCCTAAAACATGATTTTGGACAATGTTCATGGAACTCAGCTTAAAATGTACTTGCAGACTTGAAAACCCTTGCCTATTGTAGAGCGCGCCTCCTACTTCCAGTGCTGAACGAAAACCCATGATTTTGGACCCTGTTTTCATGCGAAAAGGCTAAAAGAATTGTTTCACGTTTGTTACACTCAAACAGTGTCTCCTCTCATATGCTGAACTGGTCGCATTGTGGATTTTGGTTAAAACATGATTTTGGACAATGTTCATGGAACTCAGCTTAAAACGTACTTGCAGACTTGAAAACCCTTGCCTATTGTAGAGCGCGCCTCCTACTTCCACTACTGAACGAAAACCCATGATTTTGGACCCTGTTTTCATGCGAAAAGGCTAAAAGAATTGTTTCACGTTTGTTACACTCAAACAGTGTCTCCTGTCATATGCTGATCTGGTCGCAATGTGGATTTGGCCTAAAACATGATTTTGGACAATGTTCATGGAACTCAGCTTAAAACGTACTTGCAGACTTGAAAACCCTTGCCTATTGTAGAGCGCGCCTCCTACTTCCAGTGCTGAACGAAAACCCATGATTTTGGACCCTGTTTTCATGCGAAAAGGCTAAAAGAATTGTTTCACGTTTGTTACACTCAAACAGTGTCTCCTCTCATATGCTGAACTGGTCGCATTGTGGATTTTGGTTAAAACATGATTTTGGACAATGTTCATGGAACTCAGCTTAAAACGTACTTGCAGACTTGAAAACCCTTGCCTATTGTAGAGCGCGCCTCCTACTTCCACTACTGAACGAAAACCCATGATTTTGGACCCTGTTTTCATGCGAAAAGGCTAAAAGAATTGTTTCACGTTTGTTACACTCAAACAGTGTCTCCTGTCATATGCTGATCTGGTCGCAATGTGGATTTGGCCTAAAACATGATTTTGGACAATGTTCATGGAACTCAGCTTAAAACGTACTTGCAGACTTCAAAACCCTTGCCTATTGTAGAGCGCGCCTCCTACTTCCAGTGCTGAACGAAAACCCATGATTTTGGACCCTGTTTTCATGCGAAAAGGCTAAAAGAAATGTTTCACGTTTGTTACACTCAAACAGTGTCTCCTCTCATATGCTGAACTGGTTGCATTGTGGATTTTGGTTAAAACATGATTTTGGACAATGTTCATGGAACTCAGCTTAAAACGTACTTGCAGACTTGAAAACCCTTGCCTATTGTAGAGCGCGCCTCCTACTTCCACTGCTGAACGAAAACCCATGATTTTGGACCCTGTTTTCATAAGAAAAGGCTAAAAGAATTGTTTCACGTTTGTTACACTCAAACAGTGTCTCCTGTCATATGCTGAACTGGTCGCAATGTGGATTTGGCCTAAAACATGATTTTGGACAATGTTCATGGAACTCAGCTTAAAACGTACTTGCAGACTTGAAAACCCTTGCCTATTGTAGAGCGCGCCTCCTACTTCCACTGCTGAACGAAAACCCATGATTTTGGACCCTGTTTTCATGCAAAAAGGCTAAAAGAAATGTTTCACGTTTGTTACACTCAAACAGTGGCTCCTCTCATATGCTGAACTGGTCGCATTGTGGATTTTGGTTAAAACATGATTTTGGACAATGTTCATGGAACTCAGCTTAAAACGTACTTGCAGACTTGAAAACCCTTGCCTATTGTAGAGCGCGCCTCCTACTTCCACTGCTGAACGAAAACCCATGATTTTGGACCCTGTTTTCATAAGAAAAGGCTAAAAGAATTGTTTCACGTTTGTTACACTCAAACAGTGTCTCCTGTCATATGCTGAACTGGTCGCAATGTGGATTTGGCCTAAAACATGATTTTGGACAATGTTCATGGAACTCAGCTTAAAACGTACTTGCAGACTTGAAAACCCTTGCCTATTGTAGAGCGCGCCTCCTACTTCCACTGCTGAACGAAAACCCATGATTTTGGACCCTGTTTTCATGCAAAAAGGCTAAAAGAAATGTTTCACGTTTGTTACACTCAAACAGTGGCTCCTCTCATATGCTGAACTGGTCGCATTGTGGATTTTGGTTAAAACATGATTTTGGACAATGTTCATGGAACTCAGCTTAAAACGTACTTGCAGACTTGAAAACCCTTGCCTATTGTAGAGCGCGCCTCCTACTTCCACTGCTGAATGAAAACCCATGATTTTGGACCCTGTTTTCATGCAAAATGGCTAAAAGAAATGTTTCACGTTTGTTACACTCAAACAGTGTCTCCTCTCATATGCTGAACTGGTCGCATTGTGGATTTTGGTTAAAACATGATTTTGGACAATGTTCATGGAACTCAGCTTAAAACGTACTTGCAGACTTGAAAACCCTTGCCTATTGTAGAGCGCGCCTCCTACTTCCACTGCTGAACGAAAACCCATGATTTTGGACCCTGTTTTCATGCAAAAAGGCTAAAAGAAATGTTTCACGTTTGTTACACTCAAACAGTGGCTCCTCTCATATGCTGAACTGGTCGCATTGTGGATTTTGGTTAAAACATGATTTTGGACAATGTTCATGGAACTCAGCTTAAAACGTACTTGCAGACTTGAAAACCCTTGCCTATTGTAGAGCGCGCCTCCTACTTCCACTGCTGAACGAAAACCCATGATTTTGGACCCTGTTTTCATGCGAAAAGGCTAAAAGAATTGTTTCACGTTTGTTACACTCAAACAGTGTCTCCTGTCATATGCTGATCTGGTCGCAATGTGGATTTGGCCTAAAACATGATTTTGGACAATGTTCATGGAACTCAGCTTAAAACGTACTTGCAGACTTGAAAACCCTTGCCTATTGTAGAGCGCGCCTCCTACTTCCACTGCTGAACGAAAACCCATGATTTTGGACCCTGTTTTCATGCAAAAAGGCTAAAAGAAATGTTTCACGTTTGTTACACTCAAACAGTGGCTCCTCTCATATGCTGAACTGGTCGCATTGTGGATTTTGGTTAAAACATGATTTTGGACAATGTTCATGGAACTCAGCTTAAAACGTACTTGCAGACTTGAAAACCCTTGCCTATTGTAGAGCGCGCCTCCTACTTCCACTGCTGAACGAAAACCCATGATTTTGGACCCTGTTTTCATGCAAAAAGGCTAAAAGAAATGTTTCACGTTTGTTACACTCAAACAGTGGCTCCTCTCATATGCTGAACTGGTCGCATTGTGGATTTTGGTTAAAACATGATTTTGGACAATGTTCATGGAACTCAGCTTAAAACGTACTTGCAGACTTGAAAACCCTTGCCTATTGTAGAGCGCGCCTCCTACTTCCACTGCTGAACGAAAACCCATGATTTTGGACCCTGTTTTCATGCAAATAGGCTAAAAGAAATGTTTCACGTTTGTTACACTCAAACAGTGGCTCCTCTCATATGCTGAACTGGTCGCATTGTGGATTTGGCCTAAAACATGATTTTGGACAATGTTCATGGAACTCAGCTTAAAACGTACTTGCAGACTTGAAAACCCTTGCCTATTGTAGAGCGCGCCTCCTACTTCCACTACTGAACGAAAACCCATGATTTTGGACCCTGTTTTCATGCGAAAAGGCTAAAAGAATTGTTTCACGTTTGTTACACTCAAACAGTGTCTCCTGTCATATGCTGATCTGGTCGCAATGTGGATTTGGCCTAAAACATGATTTTGGACAATGTTCATGGAACTCAGCTTAAAATGTACTTGCAGACTTGAAAACCCTTGCCTATTGTAGAGCGCGCCTCCTACTTCCAGTGCTGAACGAAAACCCATGATTTTGGACCCTGTTTTCATGCGAAAAGGCTAAAAGAATTGTTTCACGTTTGTTACACTCAAACAGTGTCTCCTCTCATATGCTGAACTGGTCGCATTGTGGATTTTGGTTAAAACATGATTTTGGACAATGTTCATGGAACTCAGCTTAAAACGTACTTGCAGACTTGAAAACCCTTGCCTATTGTAGAGCGCGCCTCCTACTTCCACTACTGAACGAAAACCCATGATTTTGGACCCTGTTTTCATGCGAAAAGGCTAAAAGAATTGTTTCACGTTTGTTACACTCAAACAGTGTCTCCTGTCATATGCTGATCTGGTCGCAATGTGGATTTGGCCTAAAACATGATTTTGGACAATGTTCATGGAACTCAGCTTAAAACGTACTTGCAGACTTGAAAACCCTTGCCTATTGTAGAGCGCGCCTCCTACTTCCAGTGCTGAACGAAAACCCATGATTTTGGACCCTGTTTTCATGCGAAAAGGCTAAAAGAATTGTTTCACGTTTGTTACACTCAAACAGTGTCTCCTCTCATATGCTGAACTGGTCGCATTGTGGATTTTGGTTAAAACATGATTTTGGACAATGTTCATGGAACTCAGCTTAAAACGTACTTGCAGACTTGAAAACCCTTGCCTATTGTAGAGCGCGCCTCCTACTTCCACTACTGAACGAAAACCCATGATTTTGGACCCTGTTTTCATGCGAAAAGGCTAAAAGAATTGTTTCACGTTTGTTACACTCAAACAGTGTCTCCTGTCATATGCTGATCTGGTCGCAATGTGGATTTGGCCTAAAACATGATTTTGGACAATGTTCATGGAACTCAGCTTAAAACGTACTTGCAGACTTGAAAACCCTTGCCTATTGTAGAGCGCGCCTCCTACTTCCACTGCTGAACGAAAACCCATGATTTTGGACCCTGTTTTCATGCAAAAAGGCTAAAAGAAATGTTTCACGTTTGTTACACTCAAACAGTGGCTCCTCTCATATGCTGAACTGGTCGCATTGTGGATTTTGGTTAAAACATGATTTTGGACAATGTTCATGGAACTCAGCTTAAAACGTACTTGCAGACTTGAAAACCCTTGCCTATTGTAGAGCGCGCCTCCTACTTCCACTGCTGAATGAAAACCCATGATTTTGGACCCTGTTTTCATGCAAAATGGCTAAAAGAAATGTTTCACGTTTGTTACACTCAAACAGTGTCTCCTCTCATATGCTGAACTGGTCGCATTGTGGATTTTGGTTAAAACATGATTTTGGACAATGTTCATGGAATTCAGCTTAAAACGTACTTGCAGACTTGAAAACCCTTGCCTATTGTAGAGCGCGCCTCCTACTTCCACTGCTGAACGAAAACCCATGATTTTGGACCCTGTTTTCATGCGAAAAGGCTAAAAGAATTGTTTCACGTTTGTTACACTCAAACAGTGTCTCCTGTCATATGCTGATCTGGTCGCAATGTGGATTTGGCCTAAAACATGATTTTGGACAATGTTCATGGAACTCAGCTTAAAACGTACCTGCAGACTTGAAAACCCTTGCCTATTGTAGAGCGCACCTCCTACTTCCACTGCTGAACGAAAACCCATGATTTTGGACCCTGTTTTCATGCGAAAAGGCTAAAAGAAATGTTTCACGTTTGTTACACTCAAACAGTGTCTCCTCTCATATGCTGAACTGGTCGCATTGTGGATTTTGGTTAAAACATGATTTTGGACAATGTTCATGGAACTCAGCTTAAAACGTACTTGCAGACTTGAAAACCCTTGCCTATTGTAGAGCGCGCCTCCTACTTCCACTGCTGAACGAAAACCCATGATTTTGGACCCTGTTTTCATGCGAAAAGGCTAAAAGAATTGTTTCACGTTTGTTACACTCAAACAGTGTCTAATGTCATATGCTGATCTGGTCGCAATGTGGATTTGGCCTAAAACATGATTTTGGACAATGTTCATGGAACTCAGCTTAAAACGTACCTGCAGACTTGAAAACCCTTGCCTATTGTAGAGCGCACCTCCTACTTCCACTGCTGAACGAAAACCCATGATTTTGGACCCTGTTTTCATGCGAAAAGGCTAAAAGAAATGTTTCACGTTTGTTACACTCAAACAGTGGCTCCTCTCATATGCTGAACTGGTCGCATTGTGGATTTTGGTTAAAACATGATTTTGGACAATGTTCATGGAACTCAGCTTAAAACGTACTTGCAGACTTCAAAACCCTTGCCTATTGTAGAGCGCGCCTCCTACTTCCAGTGCTGAACGAAAACCCATGATTTTGGACCCTGTTTTCATGCGAAAAGGCTAAAAGAAATGTTTCACGTTTGTTACACTCAAACAGTGTCTCCTCTCATATGCTGAACTGGTTGCATTGTGGATTTTGGTTAAAACATGATTTTGGACAATGTTCATGGAACTCAGCTTAAAACGTACTTGCAGACTTGAAAACCCTTGCCTATTGTAGAGCGCGCCTCCTACTTCCACTGCTGAACGAAAACCCATGATTTTGGACCCTGTTTTCATAAGAAAAGGCTAAAAGAATTGTTTCACGTTTGTTACACTCAAACAGTGTCTCCTGTCATATGCTGAACTGGTCGCAATGTGGATTTGGCCTAAAACATGATTTTGGACAATGTTCATGGAACTCAGCTTAAAACGTACTTGCAGACTTGAAAACCCTTGCCTATTGTAGAGCGCGCCTCCTACTTCCACTGCTGAACGAAAACCCATGATTTTGGACCCTGTTTTCATGCAAAAAGGCTAAAAGAAATGTTTCACGTTTGTTACACTCAAACAGTGGCTCCTCTCATATGCTGAACTGGTCGCATTGTGGATTTTGGTTAAAACATGATTTTGGACAATGTTCATGGAACTCAGCTTAAAACGTACTTGCAGACTTGAAAACCCTTGCCTATTGTAGAGCGCGCCTCCTACTTCCACTGCTGAACGAAAACCCATGATTTTGGACCCTGTTTTCAGAAGAAAAGGCTAAAAGAATTGTTTCACGTTTGTTACACTCAAACAGTGTCTCCTGTCATATGCTGAACTGGTCGCAATGTGGATTTGGCCTAAAACATGATTTTGGACAATGTTCATGGAACTCAGCTTAAAACGTACTTGCAGACTTGAAAACCCTTGCCTATTGTAGAGCGCGCCTCCTACTTCCACTGCTGAACGAAAACCCATGATTTTGGACCCTGTTTTCATGCAAAAAGGCTAAAAGAAATGTTTCACGTTTGTTACACTCAAACAGTGGCTCCTCTCATATGCTGAACTGGTCGCATTGTGGATTTTGGTTAAAACATGATTTTGGACAATGTTCATGGAACTCAGCTTAAAACGTACTTGCAGACTTGAAAACCCTTGCCTATTGTAGAGCGCGCCTCCTACTTCCACTGCTGAATGAAAACCCATGATTTTGGACCCTGTTTTCATGCAAAATGGCTAAAAGAAATGTTTCACGTTTGTTACACTCAAACAGTGTCTCCTCTCATATGCTGAACTGGTCGCATTGTGGATTTTGGTTAAAACATGATTTTGGACAATGTTCATGGAACTCAGCTTAAAACGTACTTGCAGACTTGAAAACCCTTGCCTATTGTAGAGCGCGCCTCCTACTTCCACTGCTGAATGAAAACCCATGATTTTGGACCCTGTTTTCATGCAAAATGGCTAAAAGAAATGTTTCACGTTTGTTACACTCAAACAGTGTCTCCTCTCATATGCTGAACTGGTCGCATTGTGGATTTTGGTTAAAACATGATTTTGGACAATGTTCATGGAACTCAGCTGAAAACGTACTTGCAGACTTGAAAACCCTTGCCTATTGTAGAGCGCGCCTCCTACTTCCACTGCTGAACGAAAACCCATGATTTTGGACCCTGTTTTCATGCGAAAAGGCTAAAAGAATTGTTTCACGTTTGTTACACTCAAACAGTGTCTCCTGTCATACGCTGATCTGGTCGCAATGTGGATTTGGCCTAAAACATGATTTTGGACAATGTTCATGGAACTCAGCTTAAAATGTACTTGCAGACTTGAAAACCCTTGCCTATTGTAGAGCGCGCCTCCTACTTCCAGTGCTGAACGAAAACCCATGATTTTGGACCCTGTTTTCATGCGAAAAGGCTAAAAGAAATGTTTCACGTTTGTTACACTCAAACAGTGGCTCCTCTCATATGCTGAACTGGTCGCATTGTGGATTTTGGTTAAAACATGATTTTGGACAATGTTCATGGAACTCAGCTTAAAACGTAATTGCAGACTTGAAAACCCTTGCCTATTGTAGAGCGCGCCTCCTACTTCCACTGCTGAATGAAAACCCATGATTTTGGACCCTGTTTTCATGCAAAATGGCTAAAAGAAATGTTTCACGTTTGTTACACTCAAACAGTGTCTCCTCTCATATGCTGAACTGGTCGCATTGTGGATTTTGGTTAAAACATGATTTTGGACAATGTTCATGGAACTCAGCTTAAAACGTACTTGCAGACTTGAAAACCCTTGCCTATTGTAGAGCGCGCCTCCTACTTCCACTGCTGAATGAAAACCCATGATTTTGGACCCTGTTTTCATGCAAAATGGCTAAAAGAAATGTTTCACGTTTGTTACACTCAAACAGTGTCTCCTCTCATATGCTGAACTGGTCGCATTGTGGATTTTGGTTAAAACATGATTTTGGACAATGTTCATGGAACTCAGCTGAAAACGTACTTGCAGACTTGAAAACCCTTGCCTATTGTAGAGCGCGCCTCCTACTTCCACTGCTGAACGAAAACCCATGATTTTGGACCCTGTTTTCATGCGAAAAGGCTAAAAGAATTGTTTCACGTTTGTTACACTCAAACAGTGTCTCCTGTCATACGCTGATCTGGTCGCAATGTGGATTTGGCCTAAAACATGATTTTGGACAATGTTCATGGAACTCAGCTTAAAATGTACTTGCAGACTTGAAAACCCTTGCCTATTGTAGAGCGCGCCTCCTACTTCCAGTGCTGAACGAAAACCCATGATTTTGGACCCTGTTTTCATGCGAAAAGGCTAAAAGAAATGTTTCACGCTTGTTACACTCAAACAGTGTCTCCTCTCATATGCTGAACTGGTCGCATTGTGGATTTGGCCTAAAACATGATTTTGGACAATGTTCATGGAACTCAGCTTAAAACGTACTTGCAGACTTGAAAACCCTTGCCTATTGTAGAGCGCGCCTCCTACTTCCACTACTGAACGAAAACCCATGATTTTGGACCCTGTTTTCATGCGAAAAGGCTAAAAGAATTGTTTCACGTTTGTTACACTCAAACAGTGTCTCCTGTCATATGCTGATCTGGTCGCAATGTGGATTTGGCCTAAAACATGATTTTGGACAATGTTCATGGAACTCAGCTTAAAACGTACTTCCAGACTTGAAAACCCTTGCCTATTGTAGCGCGCGCCTCCTACTTCCAGTGCTGAACGAAAACCCATGATTTTGGACCCTGTTTTCATGCGAAAAGGCTAAAAGAAATGTTTCACGTTTGTTACACTCAAACAGTGTCTCCTCTCATATGCTGAACTGGTTGCATTGTGGATTTTGGTTAAAACATGATTTTGGACAATGTTCATGGAACTCAGCTTAAAACGTACTTGCAGACTTGAAAACCCTTGCCTATTGTAGAGCGCGCCTCCTACTTCCACTGCTGAACGAAAACCCATGATTTTGGACCCTGTTTTCATAAGAAAAGGCTAAAAGAATTGTTTCACGTTTGTTACACTCAAACAGTGTCTCCTGTCATATGCTGAACTGGTCGCAATGTGGATTTGGCCTAAAACATGATTTTGGACAATGTTCATGGAACTCAGCTTAAAACGTACTTGCAGACTTGAAAACCCTTGCCTATTGTAGAGCGCGCCTCCTACTTCCACTGCTGAACGAAAACCCATGATTTTGGACCCTGTTTTCATGCAAAAAGGCTAAAAGAAATGTTTCACGTTTGTTACACTCAAACAGTGGCTCCTCTCATATGCTGAACTGGTCGCATTGTGGATTTTGGTTAAAACATGATTTTGGACAATGTTCATGGAACTCAGCTTAAAACGTACTTGCAGACTTGAAAACCCTTGCCTATTGTAGAGCGCGCCTCCTACTTCCACTGCTGAATGAAAACCCATGATTTTGGACCCTGTTTTCATGCAAAATGGCTAAAAGAAATGTTTCACGTTTGTTACACTCAAACAGTGTCTCCTCTCATATGCTGAACTGGTCGCATTGTGGATTTTGGTTAAAACATGATTTTGGACAATGTTCATGGAACTCAGCTTAAAACGTACTTGCAGACTTGAAAACCCTTGCCTATTGTAGAGCGCGCCTCCTACTTCCACTGCTGAACGAAAACCCATGATTTTGGACCCTGTTTTCATGCAAATAGGCTAAAAGAAATGTTTCACGTTTGTTACACTCAAACAGTGGCTCCTCTCATATGCTGAACTGGTCGCATTGTGGATTTGGCCTAAAACATGATTTTGGACAATGTTCATGGAACTCAGCTTAAAACGTACTTGCAGACTTGAAAACCCTTGCCTATTGTAGAGCGCGCCTCCTACTTCCACTACTGAACGAAAACCCATGATTTTGGACCCTGTTTTCATGCGAAAAGGCTAAAAGAATTGTTTCACGTTTGTTACACTCAAACAGTGTCTCCTGTCATATGCTGATCTGGTCGCAATGTGGATTTGGCCTAAAACATGATTTTGGACAATGTTCATGGAACTCAGCTTAAAATGTACTTGCAGACTTGAAAACCCTTGCCTATTGTAGAGCGCGCCTCCTACTTCCAGTGCTGAACGAAAACCCATGATTTTGGACCCTGTTTTCATGCGAAAAGGCTAAAAGAATTGTTTCACGTTTGTTACACTCAAACAGTGTCTCCTCTCATATGCTGAACTGGTCGCATTGTGGATTTTGGTTAAAACATGATTTTGGACAATGTTCATGGAACTCAGCTTAAAATGTACTTGCAGACTTGAAAACCCTTGCCTATTGTAGAGCGCGCCTCCTACTTCCAGTGCTGAACGAAAACCCATGATTTTGGACCCTGTTTTCATGCGAAAAGGCTAAAAGAATTGTTTCACGTTTGTTACACTCAAACAGTGTCTCCTCTCATATGCTGAACTGGTCGCATTGTGGATTTTGGTTAAAACATGATTTTGGACAATGTTCATGGAACTCAGCTTAAAACGTACTTGCAGACTTGAAAACCCTTGCCTATTGTAGAGCGCGCCTCCTACTTCCACTACTGAACGAAAACCCATGATTTTGGACCCTGTTTTCATGCGAAAAGGCTAAAAGAATTGTTTCACGTTTGTTACACTCAAACAGTGTCTCCTGTCATATGCTGATCTGGTCGCAATGTGGATTTGGCCTAAAACATGATTTTGGACAATGTTCATGGAACTCAGCTTAAAACGTACTTGCAGACTTCAAAACCCTTGCCTATTGTAGAGCGCGCCTCCTACTTCCAGTGCTGAACGAAAACCCATGATTTTGGACCCTGTTTTCATGCGAAAAGGCTAAAAGAAATGTTTCACGTTTGTTACACTCAAACAGTGTCTCCTCTCATATGCTGAACTGGTTGCATTGTGGATTTTGGTTAAAACATGATTTTGGACAATGTTCATGGAACTCAGCTTAAAACGTACTTGCAGACTTGAAAACCCTTGCCTATTGTAGAGCGCGCCTCCTACTTCCACTGCTGAACGAAAACCCATGATTTTGGACCCTGTTTTCATAAGAAAAGGCTAAAAGAATTGTTTCACGTTTGTTACACTCAAACAGTGTCTCCTGTCATATGCTGAACTGGTCGCAATGTGGATTTGGCCTAAAACATGATTTTGGACAATGTTCATGGAACTCAGCTTAAAACGTACTTGCAGACTTGAAAACCCTTGCCTATTGTAGAGCGCGCCTCCTACTTCCACTGCTGAACGAAAACCCATGATTTTGGACCCTGTTTTCATGCAAAAAGGCTAAAAGAAATGTTTCACGTTTGTTACACTCAAACAGTGGCTCCTCTCATATGCTGAACTGGTCGCATTGTGGATTTTGGTTAAAACATGATTTTGGACAATGTTCATGGAACTCAGCTTAAAACGTACTTGCAGACTTGAAAACCCTTGCCTATTGTAGAGCGCGCCTCCTACTTCCACTGCTGAACGAAAACCCATGATTTTGGACCCTGTTTTCAGAAGAAAAGGCTAAAAGAATTGTTTCACGTTTGTTACACTCAAACAGTGTCTCCTGTCATATGCTGAACTGGTCGCAATGTGGATTTGGCCTAAAACATGATTTTGGACAATGTTCATGGAACTCAGCTTAAAACGTACTTGCAGACTTGAAAACCCTTGCCTATTGTAGAGCGCGCCTCCTACTTCCACTGCTGAACGAAAACCCATGATTTTGGACCCTGTTTTCATGCAAAAAGGCTAAAAGAAATGTTTCACGTTTGTTACACTCAAACAGTGGCTCCTCTCATATGCTGAACTGGTCGCATTGTGGATTTTGGTTAAAACATGATTTTGGACAATGTTCATGGAACTCAGCTTAAAACGTACTTGCAGACTTGAAAACCCTTGCCTATTGTAGAGCGCGCCTCCTACTTCCACTGCTGAATGAAAACCCATGATTTTGGACCCTGTTTTCATGCAAAATGGCTAAAAGAAATGTTTCACGTTTGTTACACTCAAACAGTGTCTCCTCTCATATGCTGAACTGGTCGCATTGTGGATTTTGGTTAAAACATGATTTTGGACAATGTTCATGGAACTCAGCTTAAAACGTACTTGCAGACTTGAAAACCCTTGCCTATTGTAGAGCGCGCCTCCTACTTCCACTGCTGAATGAAAACCCATGATTTTGGACCCTGTTTTCATGCAAAATGGCTAAAAGAAATGTTTCACGTTTGTTACACTCAAACAGTGTCTCCTCTCATATGCTGAACTGGTCGCATTGTGGATTTTGGTTAAAACATGATTTTGGACAATGTTCATGGAACTCAGCTGAAAACGTACTTGCAGACTTGAAAACCCTTGCCTATTGTAGAGCGCGCCTCCTACTTCCACTGCTGAACGAAAACCCATGATTTTGGACCCTGTTTTCATGCGAAAAGGCTAAAAGAATTGTTTCACGTTTGTTACACTCAAACAGTGTCTCCTGTCATACGCTGATCTGGTCGCAATGTGGATTTGGCCTAAAACATGATTTTGGACAATGTTCATGGAACTCAGCTTAAAATGTACTTGCAGACTTGAAAACCCTTGCCTATTGTAGAGCGCGCCTCCTACTTCCAGTGCTGAACGAAAACCCATGATTTTGGACCCTGTTTTCATGCGAAAAGGCTAAAAGAAATGTTTCACGTTTGTTACACTCAAACAGTGGCTCCTCTCATATGCTGAACTGGTCGCATTGTGGATTTTGGTTAAAACATGATTTTGGACAATGTTCATGGAACTCAGCTTAAAACGTAATTGCAGACTTGAAAACCCTTGCCTATTGTAGAGCGCGCCTCCTACTTCCACTGCTGAATGAAAACCCATGATTTTGGACCCTGTTTTCATGCAAAATGGCTAAAAGAAATGTTTCACGTTTGTTACACTCAAACAGTGTCTCCTCTCATATGCTGAACTGGTCGCATTGTGGATTTTGGTTAAAACATGATTTTGGACAATGTTCATGGAACTCAGCTTAAAACGTACTTGCAGACTTGAAAACCCTTGCCTATTGTAGAGCGCGCCTCCTACTTCCACTGCTGAATGAAAACCCATGATTTTGGACCCTGTTTTCATGCAAAATGGCTAAAAGAAATGTTTCACGTTTGTTACACTCAAACAGTGTCTCCTCTCATATGCTGAACTGGTCGCATTGTGGATTTTGGTTAAAACATGATTTTGGACAATGTTCATGGAACTCAGCTGAAAACGTACTTGCAGACTTGAAAACCCTTGCCTATTGTAGAGCGCGCCTCCTACTTCCACTGCTGAACGAAAACCCATGATTTTGGACCCTGTTTTCATGCGAAAAGGCTAAAAGAATTGTTTCACGTTTGTTACACTCAAACAGTGTCTCCTGTCATACGCTGATCTGGTCGCAATGTGGATTTGGCCTAAAACATGATTTTGGACAATGTTCATGGAACTCAGCTTAAAATGTACTTGCAGACTTGAAAACCCTTGCCTATTGTAGAGCGCGCCTCCTACTTCCAGTGCTGAACGAAAACCCATGATTTTGGACCCTGTTTTCATGCGAAAAGGCTAAAAGAAATGTTTCACGCTTGTTACACTCAAACAGTGTCTCCTCTCATATGCTGAACTGGTCGCATTGTGGATTTGGCCTAAAACATGATTTTGGACAATGTTCATGGAACTCAGCTTAAAACGTACTTGCAGACTTGAAAACCCTTGCCTATTGTAGAGCGCGCCTCCTACTTCCACTACTGAACGAAAACCCATGATTTTGGACCCTGTTTTCATGCGAAAAGGCTAAAAGAATTGTTTCACGTTTGTTACACTCAAACAGTGTCTCCTGTCATATGCTGATCTGGTCGCAATGTGGATTTGGCCTAAAACATGATTTTGGACAATGTTCATGGAACTCAGCTTAAAACGTACTTCCAGACTTGAAAACCCTTGCCTATTGTAGCGCGCGCCTCCTACTTCCAGTGCTGAACGAAAACCCATGATTTTGGACCCTGTTTTCATGCGAAAAGGCTAAAAGAAATGTTTCACGTTTGTTACACTCAAACAGTGTCTCCTCTCATATGCTGAACTGGTTGCATTGTGGATTTTGGTTAAAACATGATTTTGGACAATGTTCATGGAACTCAGCTTAAAACGTACTTGCAGACTTGAAAACCCTTGCCTATTGTAGAGCGCGCCTCCTACTTCCACTGCTGAACGAAAACCCATGATTTTGGACCCTGTTTTCATAAGAAAAGGCTAAAA
The DNA here is from genome assembly GCF_964263955.1 of Coregonus lavaretus. NCBI lineage: Eukaryota > Metazoa > Chordata > Actinopteri > Salmoniformes > Salmonidae > Coregonus > Coregonus lavaretus. The sequence goes on along the minus strand of NW_028157888.1, from coordinate 83,723 downwards.
GAATTGTTTCACGTTTGTTACACTCAAACAGTGTCTCCTGTCATATGCTGAACTGGTCGCAATGTGGATTTGGCCTAAAACATGATTTTGGACAATGTTCATGGAACTCAGCTTAAAACGTACTTGCAGACTTGAAAACCCTTGCCTATTGTAGAGCGCGCCTCCTACTTCCACTGCTGAACGAAAACCCATGATTTTGGACCCTGTTTTCATGCAAAAAGGCTAAAAGAAATGTTTCACGTTTGTTACACTCAAACAGTGGCTCCTCTCATATGCTGAACTGGTCGCATTGTGGATTTTGGTTAAAACATGATTTTGGACAATGTTCATGGAACTCAGCTTAAAACGTACTTGCAGACTTGAAAACCCTTGCCTATTGTAGAGCGCGCCTCCTACTTCCACTGCTGAATGAAAACCCATGATTTTGGACCCTGTTTTCATGCAAAATGGCTAAAAGAAATGTTTCACGTTTGTTACACTCAAACAGTGTCTCCTCTCATATGCTGAACTGGTCGCATTGTGGATTTTGGTTAAAACATGATTTTGGACAATGTTCATGGAACTCAGCTTAAAACGTACTTGCAGACTTGAAAACCCTTGCCTATTGTAGAGCGCGCCTCCTACTTCCACTGCTGAACGAAAACCCATGATTTTGGACCCTGTTTTCATGCAAATAGGCTAAAAGAAATGTTTCACGTTTGTTACACTCAAACAGTGGCTCCTCTCATATGCTGAACTGGTCGCATTGTGGATTTGGCCTAAAACATGATTTTGGACAATGTTCATGGAACTCAGCTTAAAACGTACTTGCAGACTTGAAAACCCTTGCCTATTGTAGAGCGCGCCTCCTACTTCCACTACTGAACGAAAACCCATGATTTTGGACCCTGTTTTCATGCGAAAAGGCTAAAAGAATTGTTTCACGTTTGTTACACTCAAACAGTGTCTCCTGTCATATGCTGATCTGGTCGCAATGTGGATTTGGCCTAAAACATGATTTTGGACAATGTTCATGGAACTCAGCTTAAAATGTACTTGCAGACTTGAAAACCCTTGCCTATTGTAGAGCGCGCCTCCTACTTCCAGTGCTGAACGAAAACCCATGATTTTGGACCCTGTTTTCATGCGAAAAGGCTAAAAGAATTGTTTCACGTTTGTTACACTCAAACAGTGTCTCCTCTCATATGCTGAACTGGTCGCATTGTGGATTTTGGTTAAAACATGATTTTGGACAATGTTCATGGAACTCAGCTTAAAATGTACTTGCAGACTTGAAAACCCTTGCCTATTGTAGAGCGCGCCTCCTACTTCCAGTGCTGAACGAAAACCCATGATTTTGGACCCTGTTTTCATGCGAAAAGGCTAAAAGAATTGTTTCACGTTTGTTACACTCAAACAGTGTCTCCTCTCATATGCTGAACTGGTCGCATTGTGGATTTTGGTTAAAACATGATTTTGGACAATGTTCATGGAACTCAGCTTAAAACGTACTTGCAGACTTGAAAACCCTTGCCTATTGTAGAGCGCGCCTCCTACTTCCACTACTGAACGAAAACCCATGATTTTGGACCCTGTTTTCATGCGAAAAGGCTAAAAGAATTGTTTCACGTTTGTTACACTCAAACAGTGTCTCCTGTCATATGCTGATCTGGTCGCAATGTGGATTTGGCCTAAAACATGATTTTGGACAATGTTCATGGAACTCAGCTTAAAACGTACTTGCAGACTTGAAAACCCTTGCCTATTGTAGAGCGCGCCTCCTACTTCCACTGCTGAACGAAAACCCATGATTTTGGACCCTGTTTTCATGCAAAAAGGCTAAAATAAATGTTTCACGTTTGTTACACTCAAACAGTGGCTCCTCTCATATGCTGAACTGGTCGCATTGTGGATTTTGGTTAAAACATGATTTTGGACAATGTTCATGGAACTCAGCTTAAAACGTACTTGCAGACTTGAAAACCCTTGCCTATTGTAGAGCGCGCCTCCTACTTCCACTGCTGAACGAAAACCCATGATTTTGGACCCTGTTTTCATGCAAAAAGGCTAAAAGAAATGTTTCACGTTTGTTACACTCAAACAGTGGCTCCTCTCATATGCTGAACTGGTCGCATTGTGGATTTGGCCTAAAACATGATTTTGGACAATGTTCATGGAACTCAGCTTAAAACGTACTTGCAGACTTGAAAACCCTTGCCTATTGTAGAGCGCGCCTCCTACTTCCACTACTGAACGAAAACCCATGATTTTGGACCCTGTTTTCATGCGAAAAGGCTAAAAGAATTGTTTCACGTTTGTTACACTCAAACAGTGTCTCCTGTCATATGCTGATCTGGTCGCAATGTGGATTTGGCCTAAAACATGATTTTGGACAATGTTCATGGAACTCAGCTTAAAACGTACTTCCAGACTTGAAAACCCTTGCCTATTGTAGCGCGCGCCTCCTACTTCCAGTGCTGAACGAAAACCCATGATTTTGGACCCTGTTTTCATGCGAAAAGGCTAAAAAATGTTTCACGTTTGTTACACTCAAACAGTGTCTCCTCTCATATGCTGAACTGGTTGCATTGTGGATTTTGGTTAAAACATGATTTTGGACAATGTTCATGGAACTCAGCTTAAAACGTACTTGCAGACTTGAAAACCCTTGCCTATTGTAGAGCGCGCCTCCTACTTCCACTGCTGAACGAAAACCCATGATTTTGGACCCTGTTTTCATAAGAAAAGGCTAAAAGAATTGTTTCACGTTTGTTACACTCAAACAGTGTCTCCTGTCATATGCTGAACTGGTCGCAATGTGGATTTGGCCTAAAACATGATTTTGGACAATGTTCATGGAACTCAGCTTAAAACGTACTTGCAGACTTGAAAACCCTTGCCTATTGTAGAGCGCGCCTCCTACTTCCACTGCTGAACGAAAACCCATGATTTTGGACCCTGTTTTCATGCAAAAAGGCTAAAAGAAATGTTTCACGTTTGTTACACTCAAACAGTGGCTCCTCTCATATGCTGAACTGGTCGCATTGTGGATTTTGGTTAAAACATGATTTTGGACAATGTTCATGGAACTCAGCTTAAAACGTACTTGCAGACTTGAAAACCCTTGCCTATTGTAGAGCGCGCCTCCTACTTCCACTGCTGAATGAAAACCCATGATTTTGGACCCTGTTTTCATGCAAAATGGCTAAAAGAAATGTTTCACGTTTGTTACACTCAAACAGTGGCTCCTCTCATATGCTGAACTGGTCGCATTGTGGATTTTGGTTAAAACATGATTTTGGACAATGTTCATGGAACTCAGCTTAAAACGTACTTGCAGACTTGAAAACCCTTGCCTATTGTAGAGCGCGCCTCCTACTTCCACTGCTGAACGAAAACCCATGATTTTGGACCCTGTTTTCATGCAAAAAGGCTAAAAGAAATGTTTCACGTTTGTTACACTCAAACAGTGGCTCCTCTCATATGCTGAACTGGTCGCATTGTGGATTTGGCCTAAAACATGATTTTGGACAATGTTCATGGAACTCAGCTTAAAACGTACTTGCAGACTTGAAAACCCTTGCCTATTGTAGAGCGCGCCTCCTACTTCCACTACTGAACGAAAACCCATGATTTTGGACCCTGTTTTCATGCGAAAAGGCTAAAAGAATTGTTTCACGTTTGTTACACTCAAACAGTGTCTCCTGTCATATGCTGATCTGGTCGCAATGTGGATTTGGCCTAAAACATGATTTTGGACAATGTTCATGGAACTCAGCTTAAAACGTACTTCCAGACTTGAAAACCCTTGCCTATTGTAGCGCGCGCCTCCTACTTCCAGTGCTGAACGAAAACCCATGATTTTGGACCCTGTTTTCATGCGAAAAGGCTAAAAAATGTTTCACGTTTGTTACACTCAAACAGTGTCTCCTCTCATATGCTGAACTGGTTGCATTGTGGATTTTGGTTAAAACATGATTTTGGACAATGTTCATGGAACTCAGCTTAAAACGTACTTGCAGACTTGAAAACCCTTGCCTATTGTAGAGCGCGCCTCCTACTTCCACTGCTGAACGAAAACCCATGATTTTGGACCCTGTTTTCATAAGAAAAGGCTAAAAGAATTGTTTCACGTTTGTTACACTCAAACAGTGTCTCCTGTCATATGCTGAACTGGTCGCAATGTGGATTTGGCCTAAAACATGATTTTGGACAATGTTCATGGAACTCAGCTTAAAACGTACTTGCAGACTTGAAAACCCTTGCCTATTGTAGAGCGCGCCTCCTACTTCCACTGCTGAACGAAAACCCATGATTTTGGACCCTGTTTTCATGCAAAAAGGCTAAAAGAAATGTTTCACGTTTGTTACACTCAAACAGTGGCTCCTCTCATATGCTGAACTGGTCGCATTGTGGATTTTGGTTAAAACATGATTTTGGACAATGTTCATGGAACTCAGCTTAAAACGTACTTGCAGACTTGAAAACCCTTGCCTATTGTAGAGCGCGCCTCCTACTTCCACTGCTGAATGAAAACCCATGATTTTGGACCCTGTTTTCATGCAAAATGGCTAAAAGAAATGTTTCACGTTTGTTACACTCAAACAGTGTCTCCTCTCATATGCTGAACTGGTCGCATTGTGGATTTTGGTTAAAACATGATTTTGGACAATGTTCATGGAACTCAGCTTAAAACGTACTTGCAGACTTGAAAACCCTTGCCTATTGTAGAGCGCGCCTCCTACTTCCACTGCTGAACGAAAACCCATGATTTTGGACCCTGTTTTCATGCAAATAGGCTAAAAGAAATGTTTCACGTTTGTTACACTCAAACAGTGGCTCCTCTCATATGCTGAACTGGTCGCATTGTGGATTTGGCCTAAAACATGATTTTGGACAATGTTCATGGAACTCAGCTTAAAACGTACTTGCAGACTTGAAAACCCTTGCCTATTGTAGAGCGCGCCTCCTACTTCCACTACTGAACGAAAACCCATGATTTTGGACCCTGTTTTCATGCGAAAAGGCTAAAAGAATTGTTTCACGTTTGTTACACTCAAACAGTGTCTCCTGTCATATGCTGATCTGGTCGCAATGTGGATTTGGCCTAAAACATGATTTTGGACAATGTTCATGGAACTCAGCTTAAAATGTACTTGCAGACTTGAAAACCCTTGCCTATTGTAGAGCGCGCCTCCTACTTCCACTACTGAACGAAAACCCATGATTTTGGACCCTGTTTTCATGCGAAAAGGCTAAAAGAATTGTTTCACGTTTGTTACACTCAAACAGTGTCTCCTGTCATATGCTGATCTGGTCGCAATGTGGATTTGGCCTAAAACATGATTTTGGACAATGTTCATGGAACTCAGCTTAAAACGTACTTGCAGACTTGAAAACCCTTGCCTATTGTAGAGCGCGCCTCCTACTTCCACTGCTGAACGAAAACCCATGATTTTGGACCCTGTTTTCATGCAAAAAGGCTAAAATAAATGTTTCACGTTTGTTACACTCAAACAGTGGCTCCTCTCATATGCTGAACTGGTCGCATTGTGGATTTTGGTTAAAACATGATTTTGGACAATGTTCATGGAACTCAGCTTAAAACGTACTTGCAGACTTGAAAACCCTTGCCTATTGTAGAGCGCGCCTCCTACTTCCACTGCTGAACGAAAACCCATGATTTTGGACCCTGTTTTCATGCAAAAAGGCTAAAAGAAATGTTTCACGTTTGTTACACTCAAACAGTGGCTCCTCTCATATGCTGAACTGGTCGCATTGTGGATTTTGGTTAAAACATGATTTTGGACAATGTTCATGGAACTCAGCTTAAAACGTACTTGCAGACTTGAAAACCCTTGCCTATTGTAGAGCGCGCCTCCTACTTCCACTGCTGAATGAAAACCCATGATTTTGGACCCTGTTTTCATGCAAAATGGCTAAAAGAAATGTTTCACGTTTGTTACACTCAAACAGTGTCTCCTCTCATATGCTGAACTGGTCGCATTGTGGATTTTGGTTAAAACATGATTTTGGACAATGTTCATGGAACTCAGCTTAAAACGTACTTGCAGACTTGAAAACCCTTGCCTATTGTAGAGCGCGCCTCCTACTTCCACTGCTGAACGAAAACCCATGATTTTGGACCCTGTTTTCATGCGAAAAGGCTAAAAGAATTGTTTCACGTTTGTTACACTCAAACAGTGTCTCCTGTCATATGCTGATCTGGTCGCAATGTGGATTTGGCCTAAAACATGATTTTGGACAATGTTCATGGAACTCAGCTTAAAATGTACTTGCAGACTTGAAAACCCTTGCCTATTGTAGAGCGCGCCTCCTACTTCCACTGCTGAATGAAAACCCATGATTTTGGACCCTGTTTTCATGCAAAATGGCTAAAAGAAATGTTTCACGTTTGTTACACTCAAACAGTGTCTCCTCTCATATGCTGAACTGGTCGCATTGTGGATTTAGGTTAAAACATGATTTTGGACAATGTTCATGGAACTCAGCTTAAAACGTACTTGCAGACTTGAAAACCCTTGCCTATTGTAGAGCGCGCCTCCTACTTCCACTGCTGAACGAAAACCCATGATTTTGGACCCTGTTTTCATGCAAATAGGCTAAAAGAAATGTTTCACGTTTGTTACACTCAAACAGTGGCTCCTCTCATATGCTGAACTGGTCGCATTGTGGATTTGGCCTAAAACATGATTTTGGACAATGTTCATGGAACTCAGCTTAAAACGTACTTGCAGACTTGAAAACCCTTGCCTATTGTAGAGCGCGCCTCCTACTTCCAGTGCTGAACGAAAACCCATGATTTTGGACCCTGTTTTCATGCGAAAAGGCTAAAAGAATTGTTTCACGTTTGTTACACTCAAACAGTGTCTCCTCTCATATGCTGAACTGGTCGCATTGTGGATTTTGGTTAAAACATGATTTTGGACAATGTTCATGGAACTCAGCTTAAAATGTACTTGCAGACTTGAAAACCCTTGCCTATTGTAGAGCGCGCCTCCTACTTCCAGTGCTGAACGAAAACCCATGATTTTGGACCCTGTTTTCATGCGAAAAGGCTAAAAGAATTGTTTCACGTTTGTTACACTCAAACAGTGTCTCCTCTCATATGCTGAACTGGTCGCATTGTGGATTTTGGTTAAAACATGATTTTGGACAATGTTCATGGAACTCAGCTTAAAACGTACTTGCAGACTTGAAAACCCTTGCCTATTGTAGAGCGCGCCTCCTACTTCCACTGCTGAATGAAAACCCATGATTTTGGACCCTGTTTTCATGCAAAATGGCTAAAAGAAATGTTTCACGTTTGTTACACTCAAACAGTGTCTCCTCTCATATGCTGAACTGGTCGCATTGTGGATTTTGGTTAAAACATGATTTTGGACAATGTTCATGGAATTCAGCTTAAAACGTACTTGCAGACTTGAAAACCCTTGCCTATTGTAGAGCGCGCCTCCTACTTCCACTGCTGAACGAAAACCCATGATTTTGGACCCTGTTTTCATGCGAAAAGGCTAAAAGAATTGTTTCACGTTTGTTACACTCAAACAGTGTCTCCTGTCATATGCTGATCTGGTCGCAATGTGGATTTGGCCTAAAACATGATTTTGGACAATGTTCATGGAACTCAGCTTAAAACGTACCTGCAGACTTGAAAACACTTGCCTATTGTAGAGCGCACCTCCTACTTCCACTGCTGAACGAAAACCCATGATTTTGGACCCTGTTTTCATGCGAAAAGGCTAAAAGAAATGTTTCACGTTTGTTACACTCAAACAGTGTCTCCTCTCATATGCTGAACTGGTCGCATTGTGGATTTTGGTTAAAACATGATTTTGGACAATGTTCATGGAACTCAGCTTAAAACGTACTTGCAGACTTGAAAACCCTTGCCTATTGTAGAGCGCGCCTCCTACTTCCACTGCTGAACGAAAACCCATGATTTTGGACCCTGTTTTCATGCGAAAAGGCTAAAAGAATTGTTTCACGTTTGTTACACTCAAACAGTGTCTAATGTCATATGCTGATCTGGTCGCAATGTGGATTTGGCCTAAAACATGATTTTGGACAATGTTCATGGAACTCAGCTTAAAACGTACCTGCAGACTTGAAAACCCTTGCCTATTGTAGAGCGCACCTCCTACTTCCACTGCTGAACGAAAACCCATGATTTTGGACCCTGTTTTCATGCGAAAAGGCTAAAAGAAATGTTTCACGTTTGTTACACTCAAACAGTGGCTCCTCTCATATGCTGAACTGGTCGCATTGTGGATTTTGGTTAAAACATGATTTTGGACAATGTTCATGGAACTCAGCTTAAAACGTACTTGCAGACTTCAAAACCCTTGCCTATTGTAGAGCGCGCCTCCTACTTCCAGTGCTGAACGAAAACCCATGATTTTGGACCCTGTTTTCATGCGAAAAGGCTAAAAGAAATGTTTCACGTTTGTTACACTCAAACAGTGTCTCCTCTCATATGCTGAACTGGTTGCATTGTGGATTTTGGTTAAAACATGATTTTGGACAATGTTCATGGAACTCAGCTTAAAACGTACTTGCAGACTTGAAAACCCTTGCCTATTGTAGAGCGCGCCTCCTACTTCCACTGCTGAACGAAAACCCATGATTTTGGACCCTGTTTTCATAAGAAAAGGCTAAAAGAATTGTTTCACGTTTGTTACACTCAAACAGTGTCTCCTGTCATATGCTGAACTGGTCGCAATGTGGATTTGGCCTAAAACATGATTTTGGACAATGTTCATGGAACTCAGCTTAAAACGTACTTGCAGACTTGAAAACCCTTGCCTATTGTAGAGCGCGCCTCCTACTTCCACTGCTGAACGAAAACCCATGATTTTGGACCCTGTTTTCATGCAAAAAGGCTAAAAGAAATGTTTCACGTTTGTTACACTCAAACAGTGGCTCCTCTCATATGCTGAACTGGTCGCATTGTGGATTTTGGTTAAAACATGATTTTGGACAATGTTCATGGAACTCAGCTTAAAACGTACTTGCAGACTTGAAAACCCTTGCCTATTGTAGAGCGCGCCTCCTACTTCCACTGCTGAACGAAAACCCATGATTTTGGACCCTGTTTTCATAAGAAAAGGCTAAAAGAATTGTTTCACGTTTGTTACACTCAAACAGTGTCTCCTGTCATATGCTGAACTGGTCGCAATGTGGATTTGGCCTAAAACATGATTTTGGACAATGTTCATGGAACTCAGCTTAAAACGTACTTGCAGACTTGAAAACCCTTGCCTATTGTAGAGCGCGCCTCCTACTTCCACTGCTGAACGAAAACCCATGATTTTGGACCCTGTTTTCATGCAAAAAGGCTAAAAGAAATGTTTCACGTTTGTTACACTCAAACAGTGGCTCCTCTCATATGCTGAACTGGTCGCATTGTGGATTTTGGTTAAAACATGATTTTGGACAATGTTCATGGAACTCAGCTTAAAACGTACTTGCAGACTTGAAAACCCTTGCCTATTGTAGAGCGCGCCTCCTACTTCCACTGCTGAACGAAAACCCATGATTTTGGACCCTGTTTTCATGCGAAAAGGCTAAAAGAATTGTTTCACGTTTGTTACACTCAAACAGTGTCTAATGTCATATGCTGATCTGGTCGCAATGTGGATTTGGCCTAAAACATGATTTTGGACAATGTTCATGGAACTCAGCTTAAAACGTACCTGCAGACTTGAAAACCCTTGCCTATTGTAGAGCGCACCTCCTACTTCCACTGCTGAACGAAAACCCATGATTTTGGACCCTGTTTTCATGCGAAAAGGCTAAAAGAAATGTTTCACGTTTGTTACACTCAAACAGTGGCTCCTCTCATATGCTGAACTGGTCGCATTGTGGATTTTGGTTAAAACATGATTTTGGACAATGTTCATGGAACTCAGCTTAAAACGTACTTGCAGACTTCAAAACCCTTGCCTATTGTAGAGCGCGCCTCCTACTTCCAGTGCTGAACGAAAACCCATGATTTTGGACCCTGTTTTCATGCGAAAAGGCTAAAAGAAATGTTTCACGTTTGTTACACTCAAACAGTGTCTCCTCTCATATGCTGAACTGGTTGCATTGTGGATTTTGGTTAAAACATGATTTTGGACAATGTTCATGGAACTCAGCTTAAAACGTACTTGCAGACTTGAAAACCCTTGCCTATTGTAGAGCGCGCCTCCTACTTCCACTGCTGAACGAAAACCCATGATTTTGGACCCTGTTTTCATAAGAAAAGGCTAAAAGAATTGTTTCACGTTTGTTACACTCAAACAGTGTCTCCTGTCATATGCTGAACTGGTCGCAATGTGGATTTGGCCTAAAACATGATTTTGGACAATGTTCATGGAACTCAGCTTAAAACGTACTTGCAGACTTGAAAACCCTTGCCTATTGTAGAGCGCGCCTCCTACTTCCACTGCTGAACGAAAACCCATGATTTTGGACCCTGTTTTCATGCAAAAAGGCTAAAAGAAATGTTTCACGTTTGTTACACTCAAACAGTGGCTCCTCTCATATGCTGAACTGGTCGCATTGTGGATTTTGGTTAAAACATGATTTTGGACAATGTTCATGGAACTCAGCTTAAAACGTACTTGCAGACTTGAAAACCCTTGCCTATTGTAGAGCGCGCCTCCTACTTCCACTGCTGAACGAAAACCCATGATTTTGGACCCTGTTTTCATAAGAAAAGGCTAAAAGAATTGTTTCACGTTTGTTACACTCAAACAGTGTCTCCTGTCATATGCTGAACTGGTCGCAATGTGGATTTGGCCTAAAACATGATTTTGGACAATGTTCATGGAACTCAGCTTAAAACGTACTTGCAGACTTGAAAACCCTTGCCTATTGTAGAGCGCGCCTCCTACTTCCACTGCTGAACGAAAACCCATGATTTTGGACCCTGTTTTCATGCAAAAAGGCTAAAAGAAATGTTTCACGTTTGTTACACTCAAACAGTGGCTCCTCTCATATGCTGAACTGGTCGCATTGTGGATTTTGGTTAAAACATGATTTTGGACAATGTTCATGGAACTCAGCTTAAAACGTACTTGCAGACTTGAAAACCCTTGCCTATTGTAGAGCGCGCCTCCTACTTCCACTGCTGAACGAAAACCCATGATTTTGGACCCTGTTTTCATGCAAAAAGGCTAAAAGAAATGTTTCACGTTTGTTACACTCAAACAGTGGCTCCTCTCATATGCTGAACTGGTCGCATTGTGGATTTTGGTTAAAACATGATTTTGGACAATGTTCATGGAACTCAGCTTAAAACGTACTTGCAGACTTGAAAACCCTTGCCTATTGTAGAGCGCGCCTCCTACTTCCACTGCTGAATGAAAACCCATGATTTTGGACCCTGTTTTCATGCAAAATGGCTAAAAGAAATGTTTCACGTTTGTTACACTCAAACAGTGTCTCCTCTCATATGCTGAACTGGTCGCATTGTGGATTTTGGTTAAAACATGATTTTGGACAATGTTCATGGAACTCAGCTTAAAACGTACTTGCAGACTTGAAAACCCTTGCCTATTGTAGAGCGCGCCTCCTACTTCCACTGCTGAACGAAAACCCATGATTTTGGACCCTGTTTTCATGCGAAAAGGCTAAAAGAATTGTTTCACGTTTGTTACACTCAAACAGTGTCTCCTGTCATATGCTGATCTGGTCGCAATGTGGATTTGGCCTAAAACATGATTTTGGACAATGTTCATGGAACTCAGCTTAAAATGTACTTGCAGACTTGAAAACCCTTGCCTATTGTAGAGCGCGCCTCCTACTTCCACTGCTGAATGAAAACCCATGATTTTGGACCCTGTTTTCATGCAAAATGGCTAAAAGAAATGTTTCACGTTTGTTACACTCAAACAGTGTCTCCTCTCATATGCTGAACTGGTCGCATTGTGGATTTAGGTTAAAACATGATTTTGGACAATGTTCATGGAACTCAGCTTAAAACGTACTTGCAGACTTGAAAACCCTTGCCTATTGTAGAGCGCGCCTCCTACTTCCACTGCTGAACGAAAACCCATGATTTTGGACCCTGTTTTCATGCAAATAGGCTAAAAGAAATGTTTCACGTTTGTTACACTCAAACAGTGGCTCCTCTCATATGCTGAACTGGTCGCATTGTGGATTTTGGTTAAAACATGATTTTGGACAATGTTCATGGAACTCAGCTTAAAACGTACTTGCAGACTTGAAAACCCTTGCCTATTGTAGAGCGCGCCTCCTACTTCCACTGCTGAACGAAAACCCATGATTTTGGACCCTGTTTTCATAAGAAAAGGCTAAAAGAATTGTTTCACGTTTGTTACACTCAAACAGTGTCTCCTGTCATATGCTGAACTGGTCGCAATGTGGATTTGGCCTAAAACATGATTTTGGACAATGTTCATGGAACTCAGCTTAAAACGTACTTGCAGACTTGAAAACCCTTGCCTATTGTAGAGCGCGCCTCCTACTTCCACTGCTGAACGAAAACCCATGATTTTGGACCCTGTTTTCATGCAAAAAGGCTAAAAGAAATGTTTCACGTTTGTTACACTCAAACAGTGGCTCCTCTCATATGCTGAACTGGTCGCATTGTGGATTTTGGTTAAAACATGATTTTGGACAATGTTCATGGAACTCAGCTTAAAACGTACTTGCAGACTTGAAAACCCTTGCCTATTGTAGAGCGCGCCTCCTACTTCCACTGCTGAACGAAAACCCATGATTTTGGACCCTGTTTTCATGCAAAAAGGCTAAAAGAAATGTTTCACGTTTGTTACACTCAAACAGTGGCTCCTCTCATATGCTGAACTGGTCGCATTGTGGATTTTGGTTAAAACATGATTTTGGACAATGTTCATGGAACTCAGCTTAAAACGTACTTGCAGACTTGAAAACCCTTGCCTATTGTAGAGCGCGCCTCCTACTTCCACTGCTGAATGAAAACCCATGATTTTGGACCCTGTTTTCATGCAAAATGGCTAAAAGAAATGTTTCACGTTTGTTACACTCAAACAGTGTCTCCTCTCATATGCTGAACTGGTCGCATTGTGGATTTTGGTTAAAACATGATTTTGGACAATGTTCATGGAACTCAGCTTAAAACGTACTTGCAGACTTGAAAACCCTTGCCTATTGTAGAGCGCGCCTCCTACTTCCACTGCTGAACGAAAACCCATGATTTTGGACCCTGTTTTCATGCGAAAAGGCTAAAAGAATTGTTTCACGTTTGTTACACTCAAACAGTGTCTCCTGTCATATGCTGATCTGGTCGCAATGTGGATTTGGCCTAAAACATGATTTTGGACAATGTTCATGGAACTCAGCTTAAAATGTACTTGCAGACTTGAAAACCCTTGCCTATTGTAGAGCGCGCCTCCTACTTCCACTGCTGAATGAAAACCCATGATTTTGGACCCTGTTTTCATGCAAAATGGCTAAAAGAAATGTTTCACGTTTGTTACACTCAAACAGTGTCTCCTCTCATATGCTGAACTGGTCGCATTGTGGATTTAGGTTAAAACATGATTTTGGACAATGTTCATGGAACTCAGCTTAAAACGTACTTGCAGACTTGAAAACCCTTGCCTATTGTAGAGCGCGCCTCCTACTTCCACTGCTGAACGAAAACCCATGATTTTGGACCCTGTTTTCATGCAAATAGGCTAAAAGAAATGTTTCACGTTTGTTACACTCAAACAGTGGCTCCTCTCATATGCTGAACTGGTCGCATTGTGGATTTGGCCTAAAACATGATTTTGGACAATGTTCATGGAACTCAGCTTAAAACGTACTTGCAGACTTGAAAACCCTTGCCTATTGTAGAGCGCGCCTCCTACTTCCAGTGCTGAACGAAAACCCATGATTTTGGACCCTGTTTTCATGCGAAAAGGCTAAAAGAATTGTTTCACGTTTGTTACACTCAAACAGTGTCTCCTCTCATATGCTGAACTGGTCGCATTGTGGATTTTGGTTAAAACATGATTTTGGACAATGTTCATGGAACTCAGCTTAAAATGTACTTGCAGACTTGAAAACCCTTGCCTATTGTAGAGCGCGCCTCCTACTTCCAGTGCTGAACGAAAACCCATGATTTTGGACCCTGTTTTCATGCGAAAAGGCTAAAAGAATTGTTTCACGTTTGTTACACTCAAACAGTGTCTCCTCTCATATGCTGAACTGGTCGCATTGTGGATTTTGGTTAAAACATGATTTTGGACAATGTTCATGGAACTCAGCTTAAAACGTACTTGCAGACTTGAAAACCCTTGCCTATTGTAGAGCGCGCCTCCTACTTCCACTGCTGAATGAAAACCCATGATTTTGGACCCTGTTTTCATGCAAAATGGCTAAAAGAAATGTTTCACGTTTGTTACACTCAAACAGTGTCTCCTCTCATATGCTGAACTGGTCGCATTGTGGATTTTGGTTAAAACATGATTTTGGACAATGTTCATGGAATTCAGCTTAAAACGTACTTGCAGACTTGAAAACCCTTGCCTATTGTAGAGCGCGCCTCCTACTTCCACTGCTGAACGAAAACCCATGATTTTGGACCCTGTTTTCATGCGAAAAGGCTAAAAGAATTGTTTCACGTTTGTTACACTCAAACAGTGTCTCCTGTCATATGCTGATCTGGTCGCAATGTGGATTTGGCCTAAAACATGATTTTGGACAATGTTCATGGAACTCATCTTAAAACGTACCTGCAGACTTGAAAACCCTTGCCTATTGTAGAGCGCACCTCCTACTTCCACTGCTGAACGAAAACCCATGATTTTGGACCCTGTTTTCATACGAAAAGGCTAAAAGAAATGTTTCACGTTTGTTACACTCAAACAGTGTCTCCTCTCATATGCTGAACTGGTCGCATTGTGGATTTTGGTTAAAACATGATTTTGGACAATGTTCATGGAACTCAGCTTAAAACGTACTTGCAGACTTGAAAACCCTTGCCTATTGTAGAGCGCGCCTCCTACTTCCACTGCTGAACGAAAACCCATGATTTTGGACCCTGTTTTCATGCGAAAAGGCTAAAAGAATTGTTTCACGTTTGTTACACTCAAACAGTGTCTAATGTCATATGCTGATCTGGTCGCAATGTGGATTTGGCCTAAAACATGATTTTGGACAATGTTCATGGAACTCAGCTTAAAACGTACCTGCAGACTTGAAAACCCTTGCCTATTGTAGAGCGCACCTCCTACTTCCACTGCTGAACGAAAACCCATGATTTTGGACCCTGTTTTCATGCGAAAAGGCTAAAAGAAATGTTTCACGTTTGTTACACTCAAACAGTGGCTCCTCTCATATGCTGAACTGGTCGCATTGTGGATTTTGGTTAAAACATGATTTTGGACAATGTTCATGGAACTCAGCTTAAAACGTACTTGCAGACTTCAAAACCCTTGCCTATTGTAGAGCGCGCCTCCTACTTCCAGTGCTGAACGAAAACCCATGATTTTGGACCCTGTTTTCATGCGAAAAGGCTAAAAGAAATGTTTCACGTTTGTTACACTCAAACAGTGTCTCCTCTCATATGCTGAACTGGTTGCATTGTGGATTTTGGTTAAAACATGATTTTGGACAATGTTCATGGAACTCAGCTTAAAACGTACTTGCAGACTTGAAAACCCTTGCCTATTGTAGAGCGCGCCTCCTACTTCCACTGCTGAACGAAAACCCATGATTTTGGACCCTGTTTTCATAAGAAAAGGCTAAAAGAATTGTTTCACGTTTGTTACACTCAAACAGTGTCTCCTGTCATATGCTGAACTGGTCGCAATGTGGATTTGGCCTAAAACATGATTTTGGACAATGTTCATGGAACTCAGCTTAAAACGTACTTGCAGACTTGAAAACCCTTGCCTATTGTAGAGCGCGCCTCCTACTTCCACTGCTGAACGAAAACCCATGATTTTGGACCCTGTTTTCATGCAAAAAGGCTAAAAGAAATGTTTCACGTTTGTTACACTCAAACAGTGGCTCCTCTCATATGCTGAACTGGTCGCATTGTGGATTTTGGTTAAAACATGATTTTGGACAATGTTCATGGAACTCAGCTTAAAACGTACTTGCAGACTTGAAAACCCTTGCCTATTGTAGAGCGCGCCTCCTACTTCCACTGCTGAACGAAAACCCATGATTTTGGACCCTGTTTTCATAAGAAAAGGCTAAAAGAATTGTTTCACGTTTGTTACACTCAAACAGTGTCTCCTGTCATATGCTGAACTGGTCGCAATGTGGATTTGGCCTAAAACATGATTTTGGACAATGTTCATGGAACTCAGCTTAAAACGTACTTGCAGACTTGAAAACCCTTGCCTATTGTAGAGCGCGCCTCCTACTTCCACTGCTGAACGAAAACCCATGATTTTGGACCCTGTTTTCATGCAAAAAGGCTAAAAGAAATGTTTCACGTTTGTTACACTCAAACAGTGGCTCCTCTCATATGCTGAACTGGTCGCATTGTGGATTTTGGTTAAAACATGATTTTGGACAATGTTCATGGAACTCAGCTTAAAACGTACTTGCAGACTTGAAAACCCTTGCCTATTGTAGAGCGCGCCTCCTACTTCCACTGCTGAATGAAAACCCATGATTTTGGACCCTGTTTTCATGCAAAATGGCTAAAAGAAATGTTTCACGTTTGTTACACTCAAACAGTGTCTCCTCTCATATGCTGAACTGGTCGCATTGTGGATTTTGGTTAAAACATGATTTTGGACAATGTTCATGGAACTCAGCTGAAAACGTACTTGCAGACTTGAAAACCCTTGCCTATTGTAGAGCGCGCCTCCTACTTCCACTGCTGAACGAAAACCCATGATTTTGGACCCTGTTTTCATAAGAAAAGGCTAAAAGAATTGTTTCACGTTTGTTACACTCAAACAGTGTCTCCTGTCATATGCTGAACTGGTCGCAATGTGGATTTGGCCTAAAACATGATTTTGGACAATGTTCATGGAACTCAGCTTAAAACGTACTTGCAGACTTGAAAACCCTTGCCTATTGTAGAGCGCGCCTCCTACTTCCACTGCTGAACGAAAACCCATGATTTTGGACCCTGTTTTCATGCAAAAAGGCTAAAAGAAATGTTTCACGTTTGTTACACTCAAACAGTGGCTCCTCTCATATGCTGAACTGGTCGCATTGTGGATTTTGGTTAAAACATGATTTTGGACAATGTTCATGGAACTCAGCTTAAAACGTACTTGCAGACTTGAAAACCCTTGCCTATTGTAGAGCGCGCCTCCTACTTCCACTGCTGAACGAAAACCCATGATTTTGGACCCTGTTTTCATAAGAAAAGGCTAAAAGAATTGTTTCACGTTTGTTACACTCAAACAGTGTCTCCTGTCATATGCTGAACTGGTCGCAATGTGGATTTGGCCTAAAACATGATTTTGGACAATGTTCATGGAACTCAGCTTAAAACGTACTTGCAGACTTGAAAACCCTTGCCTATTGTAGAGCGCGCCTCCTACTTCCACTGCTGAACGAAAACCCATGATTTTGGACCCTGTTTTCATGCAAAAAGGCTAAAAGAAATGTTTCACGTTTGTTACACTCAAACAGTGGCTCCTCTCATATGCTGAACTGGTCGCATTGTGGATTTTGGTTAAAACATGATTTTGGACAATGTTCATGGAACTCAGCTTAAAACGTACTTGCAGACTTGAAAACCCTTGCCTATTGTAGAGCGCGCCTCCTACTTCCACTGCTGAATGAAAACCCATGATTTTGGACCCTGTTTTCATGCAAAATGGCTAAAAGAAATGTTTCACGTTTGTTACACTCAAACAGTGTCTCCTCTCATATGCTGAACTGGTCGCATTGTGGATTTTGGTTAAAACATGATTTTGGACAATGTTCATGGAACTCAGCTTAAAACGTACTTGCAGACTTGAAAACCCTTGCCTATTGTAGAGCGCGCCTCCTACTTCCACTGCTGAATGAAAACCCATGATTTTGGACCCTGTTTTCATGCAAAATGGCTAAAAGAAATGTTTCACGTTTGTTACACTCAAACAGTGTCTCCTCTCATATGCTGAACTGGTCGCATTGTGGATTTTGGTTAAAACATGATTTTGGACAATGTTCATGGAACTCAGCTGAAAACGTACTTGCAGACTTGAAAACCCTTGCCTATTGTAGAGCGCGCCTCCTACTTCCACTGCTGAACGAAAACCCATGATTTTGGACCCTGTTTTCATGCGAAAAGGCTAAAAGAATTGTTTCACGTTTGTTACACTCAAACAGTGTCTCCTGTCATACGCTGATCTGGTCGCAATGTGGATTTGGCCTAAAACATGATTTTGGACAATGTTCATGGAACTCAGCTTAAAATGTACTTGCAGACTTGAAAACCCTTGCCTATTGTAGAGCGCGCCTCCTACTTCCAGTGCTGAACGAAAACCCATGATTTTGGACCCTGTTTTCATGCGAAAAGGCTAAAAGAAATGTTTCACGTTTGTTACACTCAAACAGTGGCTCCTCTCATATGCTGAACTGGTCGCATTGTGGATTTTGGTTAAAACATGATTTTGGACAATGTTCATGGAACTCAGCTTAAAACGTACTTGCAGACTTGAAAACCCTTGCCTATTGTAGAGCGCGCCTCCTACTTCCACTGCTGAATGAAAACCCATGATTTTGGACCCTGTTTTCATGCAAAATGGCTAAAAGAAATGTTTCACGTTTGTTACACTCAAACAGTGTCTCCTCTCATATGCTGAACTGGTCGCATTGTGGATTTTGGTTAAAACATGATTTTGGACAATGTTCATGGAACTCAGCTTAAAACGTACTTGCAGACTTGAAAACCCTTGCCTATTGTAGAGCGCGCCTCCTACTTCCACTGCTGAATGAAAACCCATGATTTTGGACCCTGTTTTCATGCAAAATGGCTAAAAGAAATGTTTCACGTTTGTTACACTCAAACAGTGTCTCCTCTCATATGCTGAACTGGTCGCATTGTGGATTTTGGTTAAAACATGATTTTGGACAATGTTCATGGAACTCAGCTGAAAACGTACTTGCAGACTTGAAAACCCTTGCCTATTGTAGAGCGCGCCTCCTACTTCCACTGCTGAACGAAAACCCATGATTTTGGACCCTGTTTTCATGCGAAAAGGCTAAAAGAATTGTTTCACGTTTGTTACACTCAAACAGTGTCTCCTGTCATACGCTGATCTGGTCGCAATGTGGATTTGGCCTAAAACATGATTTTGGACAATGTTCATGGAACTCAGCTTAAAATGTACTTGCAGACTTGAAAACCCTTGCCTATTGTAGAGTGCGCCTCCTACTTCCAGTGCTGAACGAAAACCCATGATTTTGGACCCTGTTTTCATGCGAAAAGGCTAAAAGAAATGTTTCACGTTTGTTACACTCAAACAGTGTCTCCTCTCATATGCTGAACTGGTCGCATTGTGGATTTGGCCTAAAACATGATTTTGGACAATGTTCATGGAACTCAGCTTAAAACGTACTTGCAGACTTGAAAACCCTTGCCTATTGTAGAGCGCGCCTCCTACTTCCACTACTGAACGAAAACCCATGATTTTGGACCCTGTTTTCATGCGAAAAGGCTAAAAGAATTGTTTCACGTTTGTTACACTCAAACAGTGTCTCCTGTCATATGCTGATCTGGTCGCAATGTGGATTTGGCCTAAAACATGATTTTGGACAATGTTCATGGAACTCAGCTTAAAACGTACTTCCAGACTTGAAAACCCTTGCCTATTGTAGCGCGCGCCTCCTACTTCCAGTGCTGAACGAAAACCCATGATTTTGGACCCTGTTTTCATGCGAAAAGGCTAAAAGAAATGTTTCACGTTTGTTACACTCAAACAGTGTCTCCTCTCATATGCTGAACTGGTTGCATTGTGGATTTTGGTTAAAACATGATTTTGGACAATGTTCATGGAACTCAGCTTAAAACGTACTTGCAGACTTGAAAACCCTTGCCTATTGTAGAGCGCGCCTCCTACTTCCACTGCTGAACGAAAACCCATGATTTTGGACCCTGTTTTCATAAGAAAAGGCTAAAAGAATTGTTTCACGTTTGTTACACTCAAACAGTGTCTCCTGTCATATGCTGAACTGGTCGCAATGTGGATTTGGCCTAAAACATGATTTTGGACAATGTTCATGGAACTCAGCTTAAAACGTACTTGCAGACTTGAAAACCCTTGCCTATTGTAGAGCGCGCCTCCTACTTCCACTGCTGAACGAAAACCCATGATTTTGGACCCTGTTTTCATGCAAAAAGGCTAAAAGAAATGTTTCACGTTTGTTACACTCAAACAGTGGCTCCTCTCATATGCTGAACTGGTCGCATTGTGGATTTTGGTTAAAACATGATTTTGGACAATGTTCATGGAACTCAGCTTAAAACGTACTTGCAGACTTGAAAACCCTTGCCTATTGTAGAGCGCGCCTCCTACTTCCACTGCTGAATGAAAACCCATGATTTTGGACCCTGTTTTCATGCAAAATGGCTAAAAGAAATGTTTCACGTTTGTTACACTCAAACAGTGTCTCCTCTCATATGCTGAACTGGTCGCATTGTGGATTTTGGTTAAAACATGATTTTGGACAATGTTCATGGAACTCAGCTTAAAACGTACTTGCAGACTTGAAAACCCTTGCCTATTGTAGAGCGCGCCTCCTACTTCCACTGCTGAACGAAAACCCATGATTTTGGACCCTGTTTTCATGCAAATAGGCTAAAAGAAATGTTTCACGTTTGTTACACTCAAACAGTGGCTCCTCTCATATGCTGAACTGGTCGCATTGTGGATTTGGCCTAAAACATGATTTTGGACAATGTTCATGGAACTCAGCTTAAAACGTACTTGCAGACTTGAAAACCCTTGCCTATTGTAGAGCGCGCCTCCTACTTCCACTACTGAACGAAAACCCATGATTTTGGACCCTGTTTTCATGCGAAAAGGCTAAAAGAATTGTTTCACGTTTGTTACACTCAAACAGTGTCTCCTGTCATATGCTGATCTGGTCGCAATGTGGATTTGGCCTAAAACATGATTTTGGACAATGTTCATGGAACTCAGCTTAAAATGTACTTGCAGACTTGAAAACCCTTGCCTATTGTAGAGCGCGCCTCCTACTTCCAGTGCTGAACGAAAACCCATGATTTTGGACCCTGTTTTCATGCGAAAAGGCTAAAAGAATTGTTTCACGTTTGTTACACTCAAACAGTGTCTCCTCTCATATGCTGAACTGGTCGCATTGTGGATTTTGGTTAAAACATGATTTTGGACAATGTTCATGGAACTCAGCTTAAAATGTACTTGCAGACTTGAAAACCCTTGCCTATTGTAGAGCGCGCCTCCTACTTCCAGTGCTGAACGAAAACCCATGATTTTGGACCCTGTTTTCATGCGAAAAGGCTAAAAGAATTGTTTCACGTTTGTTACACTCAAACAGTGTCTCCTCTCATATGCTGAACTGGTCGCATTGTGGATTTTGGTTAAAACATGATTTTGGACAATGTTCATGGAACTCAGCTTAAAACGTACTTGCAGACTTGAAAACCCTTGCCTATTGTAGAGCGCGCCTCCTACTTCCACTACTGAACGAAAACCCATGATTTTGGACCCTGTTTTCATGCGAAAAGGCTAAAAGAATTGTTTCACGTTTGTTACACTCAAACAGTGTCTCCTGTCATATGCTGATCTGGTCGCAATGTGGATTTGGCCTAAAACATGATTTTGGACAATGTTCATGGAACTCAGCTTAAAACGTACTTGCAGACTTGAAAACCCTTGCCTATTGTAGAGCGCGCCTCCTACTTCCACTGCTGAACGAAAACCCATGATTTTGGACCCTGTTTTCATGCAAAAAGGCTAAAATAAATGTTTCACGTTTGTTACACTCAAACAGTGGCTCCTCTCATATGCTGAACTGGTCGCATTGTGGATTTTGGTTAAAACATGATTTTGGACAATGTTCATGGAACTCAGCTTAAAACGTACTTGCAGACTTGAAAACCCTTGCCTATTGTAGAGCGCGCCTCCTACTTCCACTGCTGAACGAAAACCCATGATTTTGGACCCTGTTTTCATGCAAAAAGGCTAAAAGAAATGTTTCACGTTTGTTACACTCAAACAGTGGCTCCTCTCATATGCTGAACTGGTCGCATTGTGGATTTTGGTTAAAACATGATTTTGGACAATGTTCATGGAACTCAGCTTAAAACGTACTTGCAGACTTGAAAACCCTTGCCTATTGTAGAGCGCGCCTCCTACTTCCACTGCTGAATGAAAACCCATGATTTTGGACCCTGTTTTCATGCAAAATGGCTAAAAGAAATGTTTCACGTTTGTTACACTCAAACAGTGTCTCCTCTCATATGCTGAACTGGTCGCATTGTGGATTTTGGTTAAAACATGATTTTGGACAATGTTCATGGAATTCAGCTTAAAACGTACTTGCAGACTTGAAAACCCTTGCCTATTGTAGAGCGCGCCTCCTACTTCCACTGCTGAACGAAAACCCATGATTTTGGACCCTGTTTTCATGCGAAAAGGCTAAAAGAATTGTTTCACGTTTGTTACACTCAAACAGTGTCTCCTGTCATATGCTGATCTGGTCGCAATGTGGATTTGGCCTAAAACATGATTTTGGACAATGTTCATGGAACTCAGCTTAAAACGTACCTGCAGACTTGAAAACCCTTGCCTATTGTAGAGCGCACCTCCTACTTCCACTGCTGAACGAAAACCCATGATTTTGGACCCTGTTTTCATGCGAAAAGGCTAAAAGAAATGTTTCACGTTTGTTACACTCAAACAGTGTCTCCTCTCATATGCTGAACTGGTCGCATTGTGGATTTTGGTTAAAACATGATTTTGGACAATGTTCATGGAACTCAGCTTAAAACGTACTTGCAGACTTGAAAACCCTTGCCTATTGTAGAGCGCGCCTCCTACTTCCACTGCTGAATGAAAACCCATGATTTTGGACCCTGTTTTCATGCAAAATGGCTAAAAGAAATGTTTCACGTTTGTTACACTCAAACAGTGTCTCCTCTCATATGCTGAACTGGTCGCATTGTGGATTTTGGTTAAAACATGATTTTGGACAATGTTCATGGAACTCAGCTTAAAACGTACTTGCAGACTTGAAAACCCTTGCCTATTGTAGAGCGCGCCTCCTACTTCCACTGCTGAACGAAAACCCATGATTTTGGACCCTGTTTTCATGCAAATAGGCTAAAAGAAATGTTTCACGTTTGTTACACTCAAACAGTGGCTCCTCTCATATGCTGAACTGGTCGCATTGTGGATTTGGCCTAAAACATGATTTTGGACAATGTTCATGGAACTCAGCTTAAAACGTACTTGCAGACTTGAAAACCCTTGCCTATTGTAGAGCGCGCCTCCTACTTCCACTACTGAACGAAAACCCATGATTTTGGACCCTGTTTTCATGCGAAAAGGCTAAAAGAATTGTTTCACGTTTGTTACACTCAAACAGTGTCTCCTGTCATATGCTGATCTGGTCGCAATGTGGATTTGGCCTAAAACATGATTTTGGACAATGTTCATGGAACTCAGCTTAAAATGTACTTGCAGACTTGAAAACCCTTGCCTATTGTAGAGCGCGCCTCCTACTTCCAGTGCTGAACGAAAACCCATGATTTTGGACCCTGTTTTCATGCGAAAAGGCTAAAAGAATTGTTTCACGTTTGTTACACTCAAACAGTGTCTCCTCTCATATGCTGAACTGGTCGCATTGTGGATTTTGGTTAAAACATGATTTTGGACAATGTTCATGGAACTCAGCTTAAAATGTACTTGCAGACTTGAAAACCCTTGCCTATTGTAGAGCGCGCCTCCTACTTCCAGTGCTGAACGAAAACCCATGATTTTGGACCCTGTTTTCATGCGAAAAGGCTAAAAGAATTGTTTCACGTTTGTTACACTCAAACAGTGTCTCCTCTCATATGCTGAACTGGTCGCATTGTGGATTTTGGTTAAAACATGATTTTGGACAATGTTCATGGAACTCAGCTTAAAACGTACTTGCAGACTTGAAAACCCTTGCCTATTGTAGAGCGCGCCTCCTACTTCCACTACTGAACGAAAACCCATGATTTTGGACCCTGTTTTCATGCGAAAAGGCTAAAAGAATTGTTTCACGTTTGTTACACTCAAACAGTGTCTCCTGTCATATGCTGATCTGGTCGCAATGTGGATTTGGCCTAAAACATGATTTTGGACAATGTTCATGGAACTCAGCTTAAAACGTACTTGCAGACTTGAAAACCCTTGCCTATTGTAGAGCGCGCCTCCTACTTCCACTGCTGAACGAAAACCCATGATTTTGGACCCTGTTTTCATGCAAAAAGGCTAAAATAAATGTTTCACGTTTGTTACACTCAAACAGTGGCTCCTCTCATATGCTGAACTGGTCGCATTGTGGATTTTGGTTAAAACATGATTTTGGACAATGTTCATGGAACTCAGCTTAAAACGTACTTGCAGACTTGAAAACCCTTGCCTATTGTAGAGCGCGCCTCCTACTTCCACTGCTGAACGAAAACCCATGATTTTGGACCCTGTTTTCATGCAAAAAGGCTAAAAGAAATGTTTCACGTTTGTTACACTCAAACAGTGGCTCCTCTCATATGCTGAACTGGTCGCATTGTGGATTTTGGTTAAAACATGATTTTGGACAATGTTCATGGAACTCAGCTTAAAACGTACTTGCAGACTTGAAAACCCTTGCCTATTGTAGAGCGCGCCTCCTACTTCCACTGCTGAATGAAAACCCATGATTTTGGACCCTGTTTTCATGCAAAATGGCTAAAAGAAATGTTTCACGTTTGTTACACTCAAACAGTGTCTCCTCTCATATGCTGAACTGGTCGCATTGTGGATTTTGGTTAAAACATGATTTTGGACAATGTTCATGGAATTCAGCTTAAAACGTACTTGCAGACTTGAAAACCCTTGCCTATTGTAGAGCGCGCCTCCTACTTCCACTGCTGAACGAAAACCCATGATTTTGGACCCTGTTTTCATGCGAAAAGGCTAAAAGAATTGTTTCACGTTTGTTACACTCAAACAGTGTCTCCTGTCATATGCTGATCTGGTCGCAATGTGGATTTGGCCTAAAACATGATTTTGGACAATGTTCATGGAACTCAGCTTAAAACGTACCTGCAGACTTGAAAACCCTTGCCTATTGTAGAGCGCACCTCCTACTTCCACTGCTGAACGAAAACCCATGATTTTGGACCCTGTTTTCATGCGAAAAGGCTAAAAGAAATGTTTCACGTTTGTTACACTCAAACAGTGTCTCCTCTCATATGCTGAACTGGTCGCATTGTGGATTTTGGTTAAAACATGATTTTGGACAATGTTCATGGAACTCAGCTTAAAACGTACTTGCAGACTTGAAAACCCTTGCCTATTGTAGAGCGCGCCTCCTACTTCCACTGCTGAACGAAAACCCATGATTTTGGACCCTGTTTTCATGCGAAAAGGCTAAAAGAATTGTTTCACGTTTGTTACACTCAAACAGTGTCTAATGTCATATGCTGATCTGGTCGCAATGTGGATTTGGCCTAAAACATGATTTTGGACAATGTTCATGGAACTCAGCTTAAAACGTACCTGCAGACTTGAAAACCCTTGCCTATTGTAGAGCGCACCTCCTACTTCCACTGCTGAACGAAAACCCATGATTTTGGACCCTGTTTTCATGCGAAAAGGCTAAAAGAAATGTTTCACGTTTGTTACACTCAAACAGTGGCTCCTCTCATATGCTGAACTGGTCGCATTGTGGATTTTGGTTAAAACATGATTTTGGACAATGTTCATGGAACTCAGCTTAAAACGTACTTGCAGACTTCAAAACCCTTGCCTATTGTAGAGCGCGCCTCCTACTTCCACTGCTGAACGAAAACCCATGATTTTGGACCCTGTTTTCATGCGAAAAGGCTAAAAGAAATGTTTCACGTTTGTTACACTCAAACAGTGTCTCCTCTCATATGCTGAACTGGTTGCATTGTGGATTTTGGTTAAAACATGATTTTGGACAATGTTCATGGAACTCAGCTTAAAACGTACTTGCAGACTTGAAAACCCTTGCCTATTGTAGAGCGCGCCTCCTACTTCCACTGCTGAACGAAAACCCATGATTTTGGACCCTGTTTTCATAAGAAAAGGCTAAAAGAATTGTTTCACGTTTGTTACACTCAAACAGTGTCTCCTGTCATATGCTGAACTGGTCGCAATGTGGATTTGGCCTAAAACATGATTTTGGACAATGTTCATGGAACTCAGCTTAAAACGTACTTGCAGACTTGAAAACCCTTGCCTATTGTAGAGCGCGCCTCCTACTTCCACTGCTGAACGAAAACCCATGATTTTGGACCCTGTTTTCATGCAAAAAGGCTAAAAGAAATGTTTCACGTTTGTTACACTCAAACAGTGGCTCCTCTCATATGCTGAACTGGTCGCATTGTGGATTTTGGTTAAAACATGATTTTGGACAATGTTCATGGAACTCAGCTTAAAACGTACTTGCAGACTTGAAAACCCTTGCCTATTGTAGAGCGCGCCTCCTACTTCCACTGCTGAACGAAAACCCATGATTTTGGACCCTGTTTTCATAAGAAAAGGCTAAAAGAATTGTTTCACGTTTGTTACACTCAAACAGTGTCTCCTGTCATATGCTGAACTGGTCGCAATGTGGATTTGGCCTAAAACATGATTTTGGACAATGTTCATGGAACTCAGCTTAAAACGTACTTGCAGACTTGAAAACCCTTGCCTATTGTAGAGCGCGCCTCCTACTTCCACTGCTGAACGAAAACCCATGATTTTGGACCCTGTTTTCATGCAAAAAGGCTAAAAGAAATGTTTCACGTTTGTTACACTCAAACAGTGGCTCCTCTCATATGCTGAACTGGTCGCATTGTGGATTTTGGTTAAAACATGATTTTGGACAATGTTCATGGAACTCAGCTTAAAACGTACTTGCAGACTTGAAAACCCTTGCCTATTGTAGAGCGCGCCTCCTACTTCCACTGCTGAATGAAAACCCATGATTTTGGACCCTGTTTTCATGCAAAATGGCTAAAAGAAATGTTTCACGTTTGTTACACTCAAACAGTGTCTCCTCTCATATGCTGAACTGGTCGCATTGTGGATTTTGGTTAAAACATGATTTTGGACAATGTTCATGGAACTCAGCTTAAAACGTACTTGCAGACTTGAAAACCCTTGCCTATTGTAGAGCGCGCCTCCTACTTCCACTGCTGAATGAAAACCCATGATTTTGGACCCTGTTTTCATGCAAAATGGCTAAAAGAAATGTTTCACGTTTGTTACACTCAAACAGTGTCTCCTCTCATATGCTGAACTGGTCGCATTGTGGATTTTGGTTAAAACATGATTTTGGACAATGTTCATGGAACTCAGCTGAAAACGTACTTGCAGACTTGAAAACCCTTGCCTATTGTAGAGCGCGCCTCCTACTTCCACTGCTGAACGAAAACCCATGATTTTGGACCCTGTTTTCATAAGAAAAGGCTAAAAGAATTGTTTCACGTTTGTTACACTCAAACAGTGTCTCCTGTCATATGCTGAACTGGTCGCAATGTGGATTTGGCCTAAAACATGATTTTGGACAATGTTCATGGAACTCAGCTTAAAACGTACTTGCAGACTTGAAAACCCTTGCCTATTGTAGAGCGCGCCTCCTACTTCCACTGCTGAACGAAAACCCATGATTTTGGACCCTGTTTTCATGCAAAAAGGCTAAAAGAAATGTTTCACGTTTGTTACACTCAAACAGTGGCTCCTCTCATATGCTGAACTGGTCGCATTGTGGATTTTGGTTAAAACATGATTTTGGACAATGTTCATGGAACTCAGCTTAAAACGTACTTGCAGACTTGAAAACCCTTGCCTATTGTAGAGCGCGCCTCCTACTTCCACTGCTGAACGAAAACCCATGATTTTGGACCCTGTTTTCATAAGAAAAGGCTAAAAGAATTGTTTCACGTTTGTTACACTCAAACAGTGTCTCCTGTCATATGCTGAACTGGTCGCAATGTGGATTTGGCCTAAAACATGATTTTGGACAATGTTCATGGAACTCAGCTTAAAACGTACTTGCAGACTTGAAAACCCTTGCCTATTGTAGAGCGCGCCTCCTACTTCCACTGCTGAACGAAAACCCATGATTTTGGACCCTGTTTTCATGCAAAAAGGCTAAAAGAAATGTTTCACGTTTGTTACACTCAAACAGTGGCTCCTCTCATATGCTGAACTGGTCGCATTGTGGATTTTGGTTAAAACATGATTTTGGACAATGTTCATGGAACTCAGCTTAAAACGTACTTGCAGACTTGAAAACCCTTGCCTATTGTAGAGCGCGCCTCCTACTTCCACTGCTGAATGAAAACCCATGATTTTGGACCCTGTTTTCATGCAAAATGGCTAAAAGAAATGTTTCACGTTTGTTACACTCAAACAGTGTCTCCTCTCATATGCTGAACTGGTCGCATTGTGGATTTTGGTTAAAACATGATTTTGGACAATGTTCATGGAACTCAGCTTAAAACGTACTTGCAGACTTGAAAACCCTTGCCTATTGTAGAGCGCGCCTCCTACTTCCACTGCTGAATGAAAACCCATGATTTTGGACCCTGTTTTCATGCAAAATGGCTAAAAGAAATGTTTCACGTTTGTTACACTCAAACAGTGTCTCCTCTCATATGCTGAACTGGTCGCATTGTGGATTTTGGTTAAAACATGATTTTGGACAATGTTCATGGAACTCAGCTGAAAACGTACTTGCAGACTTGAAAACCCTTGCCTATTGTAGAGCGCGCCTCCTACTTCCACTGCTGAACGAAAACCCATGATTTTGGACCCTGTTTTCATGCGAAAAGGCTAAAAGAATTGTTTCACGTTTGTTACACTCAAACAGTGTCTCCTGTCATACGCTGATCTGGTCGCAATGTGGATTTGGCCTAAAACATGATTTTGGACAATGTTCATGGAACTCAGCTTAAAATGTACTTGCAGACTTGAAAACCCTTGCCTATTGTAGAGCGCGCCTCCTACTTCCAGTGCTGAACGAAAACCCATGATTTTGGACCCTGTTTTCATGCGAAAAGGCTAAAAGAAATGTTTCACGTTTGTTACACTCAAACAGTGGCTCCTCTCATATGCTGAACTGGTCGCATTGTGGATTTTGGTTAAAACATGATTTTGGACAATGTTCATGGAACTCAGCTTAAAACGTACTTGCAGACTTGAAAACCCTTGCCTATTGTAGAGCGCGCCTCCTACTTCCACTGCTGAATGAAAACCCATGATTTTGGACCCTGTTTTCATGCAAAATGGCTAAAAGAAATGTTTCACGTTTGTTACACTCAAACAGTGTCTCCTCTCATATGCTGAACTGGTCGCATTGTGGATTTTGGTTAAAACATGATTTTGGACAATGTTCATGGAACTCAGCTTAAAACGTACTTGCAGACTTGAAAACCCTTGCCTATTGTAGAGCGCGCCTCCTACTTCCACTGCTGAATGAAAACCCATGATTTTGGACCCTGTTTTCATGCAAAATGGCTAAAAGAAATGTTTCACGTTTGTTACACTCAAACAGTGTCTCCTCTCATATGCTGAACTGGTCGCATTGTAGATTTTGGTTAAAACATGATTTTGGACAATGTTCATGGAACTCAGCTGAAAACGTACTTGCAGACTTGAAAACCCTTGCCTATTGTAGAGCGCGCCTCCTACTTCCACTGCTGAACGAAAACCCATGATTTTGGACCCTGTTTTCATGCGAAAAGGCTAAAAGAATTGTTTCACGTTTGTTACACTCAAACAGTGTCTCCTGTCATACGCTGATCTGGTCGCAATGTGGATTTGGCCTAAAACATGATTTTGGACAATGTTCATGGAACTCAGCTTAAAATGTACTTGCAGACTTGAAAACCCTTGCCTATTGTAGAGCGCGCCTCCTACTTCCAGTGCTGAACGAAAACCCATGATTTTGGACCCTGTTTTCATGCGAAAAGGCTAAAAGAAATGTTTCACGTTTGTTACACTCAAACAGTGTCTCCTCTCATATGCTGAACTGGTCGCATTGTGGATTTGGCCTAAAACATGATTTTGGACAATGTTCATGGAACTCAGCTTAAAACGTACTTGCAGACTTGAAAACCCTTGCCTATTGTAGAGCGCGCCTCCTACTTCCACTACTGAACGAAAACCCATGATTTTGGACCCTGTTTTCATGCGAAAAGGCTAAAAGAATTGTTTCACGTTTGTTACACTCAAACAGTGTCTCCTGTCATATGCTGATCTGGTCGCAATGTGGATTTGGCCTAAAACATGATTTTGGACAATGTTCATGGAACTCAGCTTAAAACGTACTTCCAGACTTGAAAACCCTTGCCTATTGTAGCGCGCGCCTCCTACTTCCAGTGCTGAACGAAAACCCATGATTTTGGACCCTGTTTTCATGCGAAAAGGCTAAAAGAAATGTTTCACGTTTGTTACACTCAAACAGTGTCTCCTCTCATATGCTGAACTGGTTGCATTGTGGATTTTGGTTAAAACATGATTTTGGACAATGTTCATGGAACTCAGCTTAAAACGTACTTGCAGACTTGAAAACCCTTGCCTATTGTAGAGCGCGCCTCCTACTTCCACTGCTGAACGAAAACCCATGATTTTGGACCCTGTTTTCATAAGAAAAGGCTAAAAGAATTGTTTCACGTTTGTTACACTCAAACAGTGTCTCCTGTCATATGCTGAACTGGTCGCAATGTGGATTTGGCCTAAAACATGATTTTGGACAATGTTCATGGAACTCAGCTTAAAACGTACTTGCAGACTTGAAAACCCTTGCCTATTGTAGAGCGCGCCTCCTACTTCCACTGCTGAACGAAAACCCATGATTTTGGACCCTGTTTTCATGCAAAAAGGCTAAAAGAAATGTTTCACGTTTGTTACACTCAAACAGTGGCTCCTCTCATATGCTGAACTGGTCGCATTGTGGATTTTGGTTAAAACATGATTTTGGACAATGTTCATGGAACTCAGCTTAAAACGTACTTGCAGACTTGAAAACCCTTGCCTATTGTAGAGCGCGCCTCCTACTTCCACTGCTGAATGAAAACCCATGATTTTGGACCCTGTTTTCATGCAAAATGGCTAAAAGAAATGTTTCACGTTTGTTACACTCAAACAGTGTCTCCTCTCATATGCTGAACTGGTCGCATTGTGGATTTTGGTTAAAACATGATTTTGGACAATGTTCATGGAACTCAGCTTAAAACGTACTTGCAGACTTGAAAACCCTTGCCTATTGTAGAGCGCGCCTCCTACTTCCACTGCTGAACGAAAACCCATGATTTTGGACCCTGTTTTCATGCAAATAGGCTAAAAGAAATGTTTCACGTTTGTTACACTCAAACAGTGGCTCCTCTCATATGCTGAACTGGTCGCATTGTGGATTTGGCCTAAAACATGATTTTGGACAATGTTCATGGAACTCAGCTTAAAACGTACTTGCAGACTTGAAAACCCTTGCCTATTGTAGAGCGCGCCTCCTACTTCCACTACTGAACGAAAACCCATGATTTTGGACCCTGTTTTCATGCGAAAAGGCTAAAAGAATTGTTTCACGTTTGTTACACTCAAACAGTGTCTCCTGTCATATGCTGATCTGGTCGCAATGTGGATTTGGCCTAAAACATGATTTTGGACAATGTTCATGGAACTCAGCTTAAAATGTACTTGCAGACTTGAAAACCCTTGCCTATTGTAGAGCGCGCCTCCTACTTCCAGTGCTGAACGAAAACCCATGATTTTGGACCCTGTTTTCATGCGAAAAGGCTAAAAGAATTGTTTCACGTTTGTTACACTCAAACAGTGTCTCCTCTCATATGCTGAACTGGTCGCATTGTGGATTTTGGTTAAAACATGATTTTGGACAATGTTCATGGAACTCAGCTTAAAATGTACTTGCAGACTTGAAAACCCTTGCCTATTGTAGAGCGCGCCTCCTACTTCCAGTGCTGAACGAAAACCCATGATTTTGGACCCTGTTTTCATGCGAAAAGGCTAAAAGAATTGTTTCACGTTTGTTACACTCAAACAGTGTCTCCTCTCATATGCTGAACTGGTCGCATTGTGGATTTTGGTTAAAACATGATTTTGGACAATGTTCATGGAACTCAGCTTAAAACGTACTTGCAGACTTGAAAACCCTTGCCTATTGTAGAGCGCGCCTCCTACTTCCACTACTGAACGAAAACCCATGATTTTGGACCCTGTTTTCATGCGAAAAGGCTAAAAGAATTGTTTCACGTTTGTTACACTCAAACAGTGTCTCCTGTCATATGCTGATCTGGTCGCAATGTGGATTTGGCCTAAAACATGATTTTGGACAATGTTCATGGAACTCAGCTTAAAACGTACTTGCAGACTTGAAAACCCTTGCCTATTGTAGAGCGCGCCTCCTACTTCCACTGCTGAACGAAAACCCATGATTTTGGACCCTGTTTTCATGCAAAAAGGCTAAAATAAATGTTTCACGTTTGTTACACTCAAACAGTGGCTCCTCTCATATGCTGAACTGGTCGCATTGTGGATTTTGGTTAAAACATGATTTTGGACAATGTTCATGGAACTCAGCTTAAAACGTACTTGCAGACTTGAAAACCCTTGCCTATTGTAGAGCGCGCCTCCTACTTCCACTGCTGAACGAAAACCCATGATTTTGGACCCTGTTTTCATGCAAAAAGGCTAAAAGAAAGGTTTCACGTTTGTTACACTCAAACAGTGGCTCCTCTCATATGCTGAACTGGTCGCATTGTGGATTTTGGTTAAAACATGATTTTGGACAATGTTCATGGAACTCAGCTTAAAACGTACTTGCAGACTTGAAAACCCTTGCCTATTGTAGAGCGCGCCTCCTACTTCCACTGCTGAATGAAAACCCATGATTTTGGACCCTGTTTTCATGCAAAATGGCTAAAAGAAATGTTTCACGTTTGTTACACTCAAACAGTGTCTCCTCTCATATGCTGAACTGGTCGCATTGTGGATTTTGGTTAAAACATGATTTTGGACAATGTTCATGGAACTCAGCTTAAAACGTACTTGCAGACTTGAAAACCCTTGCCTATTGTAGAGCGCGCCTCCTACTTCCACTGCTGAACGAAAACCCATGATTTTGGACCCTGTTTTCATGCGAAAAGGCTAAAAGAATTGTTTCACGTTTGTTACACTCAAACAGTGTCTCCTGTCATATGCTGATCTGGTCGCAATGTGGATTTGGCCTAAAACATGATTTTGGACAATGTTCATGGAACTCAGCTTAAAATGTACTTGCAGACTTGAAAACCCTTGCCTATTGTAGAGCGCGCCTCCTACTTCCACTGCTGAATGAAAACCCATGATTTTGGACCCTGTTTTCATGCAAAATGGCTAAAAGAAATGTTTCACGTTTGTTACACTCAAACAGTGTCTCCTCTCATATGCTGAACTGGTCGCATTGTGGATTTAGGTTAAAACATGATTTTGGACAATGTTCATGGAACTCAGCTTAAAACATACTTGCAGACTTGAAAACCCTTGCCTATTGTAGAGCGCGCCTCCTACTTCCACTGCTGAACGAAAACCCATGATTTTGGACCCTGTTTTCATGCAAATAGGCTAAAAGAAATGTTTCACGTTTGTTACACTCAAACAGTGGCTCCTCTCATATGCTGAACTGGTCGCATTGTGGATTTGGCCTAAAACATGATTTTGGACAATGTTCATGGAACTCAGCTTAAAACGTACTTGCAGACTTGAAAACCCTTGCCTATTGTAGAGCGCGCCTCCTACTTCCAGTGCTGAACGAAAACCCATGATTTTGGACCCTGTTTTCATGCGAAAAGGCTAAAAGAATTGTTTCACGTTTGTTACACTCAAACAGTGTCTCCTCTCATATGCTGAACTGGTCGCATTGTGGATTTTGGTTAAAACATGATTTTGGACAATGTTCATGGAACTCAGCTTAAAATGTACTTGCAGACTTGAAAACCCTTGCCTATTGTAGAGCGCGCCTCCTACTTCCAGTGCTGAACGAAAACCCATGATTTTGGACCCTGTTTTCATTGTAAAAGGCTAAAAGAATTGTTTCACGTTTGTTACACTCAAACAGTGTCTCCTCTCATATGCTGAACTGGTCGCATTGTGGATTTTGGTTAAAACATGATTTTGGACAATGTTCATGGAACTCAGCTTAAAACGTACTTGCAGACTTGAAAACCCTTGCCTATTGTAGAGCGCGCCTCCTACTTCCACTACTGAACGAAAACCCATGATTTTGGACCCTGTTTTCATGCGAAAAGGCTAAAAGAATTGTTTCACGTTTGTTACACTCAAACAGTGTCTCCTGTCATATGCTGATCTGGTCGCAATGTGGATTTGGCCTAAAACATGATTTTGGACAATGTTCATGGAACTCAGCTTAAAACGTACTTGCAGACTTGAAAACCCTTGCCTATTGTAGAGCGCGCCTCCTACTTCCACTGCTGAATGAAAACCCATGATTTTGGACCCTGTTTTCATGCAAAATGGCTAAAAGAAATGTTTCACGTTTGTTACACTCAAACAGTGTCTCCTCTCATATGCTGAACTGGTCGCATTGTGGATTTTGGTTAAAACATGATTTTGGACAATGTTCATGGAACTCAGCTTAAAACGTACTTGCAGACTTGAAAACCCTTGCCTATTGTAGAGCGCGCCTCCTACTTCCACTGCTGAACGAAAACCCATGATTTTGGACCCTGTTTTCATGCAAAAAGGCTAAAAGAAAGGTTTCACGTTTGTTACACTCAAACAGTGGCTCCTCTCATATGCTGAACTGGTCGCATTGTGGATTTTGGTTAAAACATGATTTTGGACAATGTTCATGGAACTCAGCTTAAAACGTACTTGCAGACTTGAAAACCCTTGCCTATTGTAGAGCGCGCCTCCTACTTCCACTGCTGAATGAAAACCCATGATTTTGGACCCTGTTTTCATGCAAAATGGCTAAAAGAAATGTTTCACGTTTGTTACACTCAAACAGTGTCTCCTCTCATATGCTGA
Organism: Coregonus lavaretus; assembly: GCF_964263955.1. Taxonomy (NCBI): domain Eukaryota; kingdom Metazoa; phylum Chordata; class Actinopteri; order Salmoniformes; family Salmonidae; genus Coregonus; species Coregonus lavaretus. The sequence goes on along the minus strand of NW_028157888.1, from coordinate 48,564 downwards.
ACTGGTCGCATTGTGGATTTTGGTTAAAACATGATTTTGGACAATGTTCATGGAACTCAGCTTAAAACGTACTTGCAGACTTGAAAACCCTTGCCTATTGTAGAGCGCGCCTCCTACTTCCACTGCTGAACGAAAACCCATGATTTTGGACCCTGTTTTCATGCGAAAAGGCTAAAAGAATTGTTTCACGTTTGTTACACTCAAACAGTGTCTCCTGTCATATGCTGATCTGGTCGCAATGTGGATTTGGCCTAAAACATGATTTTGGACAATGTTCATGGAACTCAGCTTAAAATGTACTTGCAGACTTGAAAACCCTTGCCTATTGTAGAGCGCGCCTCCTACTTCCACTGCTGAATGAAAACCCATGATTTTGGACCCTGTTTTCATGCAAAATGGCTAAAAGAAATGTTTCACGTTTGTTACACTCAAACAGTGTCTCCTCTCATATGCTGAACTGGTCGCATTGTGGATTTAGGTTAAAACATGATTTTGGACAATGTTCATGGAACTCAGCTTAAAACATACTTGCAGACTTGAAAACCCTTGCCTATTGTAGAGCGCGCCTCCTACTTCCACTGCTGAACGAAAACCCATGATTTTGGACCCTGTTTTCATGCAAATAGGCTAAAAGAAATGTTTCACGTTTGTTACACTCAAACAGTGGCTCCTCTCATATGCTGAACTGGTCGCATTGTGGATTTGGCCTAAAACATGATTTTGGACAATGTTCATGGAACTCAGCTTAAAACGTACTTGCAGACTTGAAAACCCTTGCCTATTGTAGAGCGCGCCTCCTACTTCCAGTGCTGAACGAAAACCCATGATTTTGGACCCTGTTTTCATGCGAAAAGGCTAAAAGAATTGTTTCACGTTTGTTACACTCAAACAGTGTCTCCTCTCATATGCTGAACTGGTCGCATTGTGGATTTTGGTTAAAACATGATTTTGGACAATGTTCATGGAACTCAGCTTAAAATGTACTTGCAGACTTGAAAACCCTTGCCTATTGTAGAGCGCGCCTCCTACTTCCAGTGCTGAACGAAAACCCATGATTTTGGACCCTGTTTTCATGCGAAAAGGCTAAAAGAATTGTTTCACGTTTGTTACACTCAAACAGTGTCTCCTCTCATATGCTGAACTGGTCGCATTGTGGATTTTGGTTAAAACATGATTTTGGACAATGTTCATGGAACTCAGCTTAAAACGTACTTGCAGACTTGAAAACCCTTGCCTATTGTAGAGCGCGCCTCCTACTTCCACTACTGAACGAAAACCCATGATTTTGGACCCTGTTTTCATGCGAAAAGGCTAAAAGAATTGTTTCACGTTTGTTACACTCAAACAGTGTCTCCTGTCATATGCTGATCTGGTCGCAATGTGGATTTGGCCTAAAACATGATTTTGGACAATGTTCATGGAACTCAGCTTAAAACGTACTTGCAGACTTGAAAACCCTTGCCTATTGTAGAGCGCGCCTCCTACTTCCACTGCTGAATGAAAACCCATGATTTTGGACCCTGTTTTCATGCAAATAGGCTAAAAGAAATGTTTCACGTTTGTTACACTCAAACAGTGGCTCCTCTCATATGCTGAACTGGTCGCATTGTGGATTTGGCCTAAAACATGATTTTGGACAATGTTCATGGAACTCAGCTTAAAACGTACTTGCAGACTTGAAAACCCTTGCCTATTGTAGAGCGCGCCTCCTACTTCCACTACTGAACGAAAACCCATGATTTTGGACCCTGTTTTCATGCGAAAAGGCTAAAAGAATTGTTTCACGTTTGTTACACTCAAACAGTGTCTCCTGTCATATGCTGATCTGGTCGCAATGTGGATTTGGCCTAAAACATGATTTTGGACAATGTTCATGGAACTCAGCTTAAAATGTACTTGCAGACTTGAAAACCCTTGCCTATTGTAGAGCGCGCCTCCTACTTCCAGTGCTGAACGAAAACCCATGATTTTGGACCCTGTTTTCATGCGAAAAGGCTAAAAGAATTGTTTCACGTTTGTTACACTCAAACAGTGTCTCCTCTCATATGCTGAACTGGTCGCATTGTGGATTTTGGTTAAAACATGATTTTGGACAATGTTCATGGAACTCAGCTTAAAATGTACTTGCAGACTTGAAAACCCTTGCCTATTGTAGAGCGCGCCTCCTACTTCCAGTGCTGAACGAAAACCCATGATTTTGGACCCTGTTTTCATGCGAAAAGGCTAAAAGAATTGTTTCACGTTTGTTACACTCAAACAGTGTCTCCTCTCATATGCTGAACTGGTCGCATTGTGGATTTTGGTTAAAACATGATTTTGGACAATGTTCATGGAACTCAGCTTAAAACGTACTTGCAGACTTGAAAACCCTTGCCTATTGTAGAGCGCGCCTCCTACTTCCACTACTGAACGAAAACCCATGATTTTGGACCCTGTTTTCATGCGAAAAGGCTAAAAGAATTGTTTCACGTTTGTTACACTCAAACAGTGTCTCCTGTCATATGCTGATCTGGTCGCAATGTGGATTTGGCCTAAAACATGATTTTGGACAATGTTCATGGAACTCAGCTTAAAACGTACTTGCAGACTTGAAAACCCTTGCCTATTGTAGAGCGCGCCTCCTACTTCCACTGCTGAACGAAAACCCATGATTTTGGACCCTGTTTTCATGCAAAAAGGCTAAAAGAAATGTTTCACGTTTGTTACACTCAAACAGTGGCTCCTCTCATATGCTGAACTGGTCGCATTGTGGATTTTGGTTAAAACATGATTTTGGACAATGTTCATGGAACTCAGCTTAAAACGTACTTGCAGACTTGAAAACCCTTGCCTATTGTAGAGCGCGCCTCCTACTTCCACTGCTGAATGAAAACCCATGATTTTGGACCCTGTTTTCATGCAAAATGGCTAAAAGAAATGTTTCACGTTTGTTACACTCAAACAGTGTCTCCTCTCATATGCTGAACTGGTCGCATTGTGGATTTTGGTTAAAACATGATTTTGGACAATGTTCATGGAACTCAGCTTAAAACGTACTTGCAGACTTGAAAACCCTTGCCTATTGTAGAGCGCGCCTCCTACTTCCACTGCTGAACGAAAACCCATGATTTTGGACCCTGTTTTCATGCGAAAAGGCTAAAAGAATTGTTTCACGTTTGTTACACTCAAACAGTGTCTCCTGTCATATGCTGATCTGGTCGCAATGTGGATTTGGCCTAAAACATGATTTTGGACAATGTTCATGGAACTCAGCTTAAAACGTACCTGCAGACTTGAAAACCCTTGCCTATTGTAGAGCGCACCTCCTACTTCCACTGCTGAACGAAAACCCATGATTTTGGACCCTGTTTTCATGCGAAAAGGCTAAAAGAAATGTTTCACGTTTGTTACACTCAAACAGTGTCTCCTCTCATATGCTGAACTGGTCGCATTGTGGATTTTGGTTAAAACATGATTTTGGACAATGTTCATGGAACTCAGCTGAAAACGTACTTGCAGACTTGAAAACCCTTGCCTATTGTAGAGCGCGCCTCCTACTTCCACTGCTGAACGAAAACCCATGATTTTGGACCCTGTTTTCATGCGAAAAGGCTAAAAGAATTGTTTCACGTTTGTTACACTCAAACAGTGTCTCCTGTCATACGCTGATCTGGTCGCAATGTGGATTTGGCCTAAAACATGATTTTGGACAATGTTCATGGAACTCAGCTTAAAATGTACTTGCAGACTTGAAAACCCTTGCCTATTGTAGAGCGCGCCTCCTACTTCCAGTGCTGAACGAAAACCCATGATTTTGGACCCTGTTTTCATGCGAAAAGGCTAAAAGAAATGTTTCACGTTTGTTACACTCAAACAGTGTCTCCTCTCATATGCTGAACTGGTCGCATTGTGGATTTGGCCTAAAACATGATTTTGGACAATGTTCATGGAACTCAGCTTAAAACGTACTTGCAGACTTGAAAACCCTTGCCTATTGTAGAGCGCGCCTCCTACTTCCACTACTGAACGAAAACCCATGATTTTGGACCCTGTTTTCATGCGAAAAGGCTAAAAGAATTGTTTCACGTTTGTTACACTCAAACAGTGTCTCCTGTCATATGCTGATCTGGTCGCAATGTGGATTTGGCCTAAAACATGATTTTGGACAATGTTCATGGAACTCAGCTTAAAACGTACTTCCAGACTTGAAAACCCTTGCCTATTGTAGCGCGCGCCTCCTACTTCCAGTGCTGAACGAAAACCCATGATTTTGGACCCTGTTTTCATGCGAAAAGGCTAAAAGAAATGTTTCACGTTTGTTACACTCAAACAGTGTCTCCTCTCATATGCTGAACTGGTTGCATTGTGGATTTTGGTTAAAACATGATTTTGGACAATGTTCATGGAACTCAGCTTAAAACGTACTTGCAGACTTGAAAACCCTTGCCTATTGTAGAGCGCGCCTCCTACTTCCACTGCTGAACGAAAACCCATGATTTTGGACCCTGTTTTCATGCAAATAGGCTAAAAGAAATGTTTCACGTTTGTTACACTCAAACAGTGGCTCCTCTCATATGCTGAACTGGTCGCATTGTGGATTTGGCCTAAAACATGATTTTGGACAATGTTCATGGAACTCAGCTTAAAACGTACTTGCAGACTTGAAAACCCTTGCCTATTGTAGAGCGCGCCTCCTACTTCCACTACTGAACGAAAACCCATGATTTTGGACCCTGTTTTCATGCGAAAAGGCTAAAAGAATTGTTTCACGTTTGTTACACTCAAACAGTGTCTCCTGTCATATGCTGATCTGGTCGCAATGTGGATTTGGCCTAAAACATGATTTTGGACAATGTTCATGGAACTCAGCTTAAAATGTACTTGCAGACTTGAAAACCCTTGCCTATTGTAGAGCGCGCCTCCTACTTCCAGTGCTGAACGAAAACCCATGATTTTGGACCCTGTTTTCATGCGAAAAGGCTAAAAGAATTGTTTCACGTTTGTTACACTCAAACAGTGTCTCCTCTCATATGCTGAACTGGTCGCATTGTGGATTTTGGTTAAAACATGATTTTGGACAATGTTCATGGAACTCAGCTTAAAATGTACTTGCAGACTTGAAAACCCTTGCCTATTGTAGAGCGCGCCTCCTACTTCCAGTGCTGAACGAAAACCCATGATTTTGGACCCTGTTTTCATGCGAAAAGGCTAAAAGAATTGTTTCACGTTTGTTACACTCAAACAGTGTCTCCTCTCATATGCTGAACTGGTCGCATTGTGGATTTTGGTTAAAACATGATTTTGGACAATGTTCATGGAACTCAGCTTAAAACGTACTTGCAGACTTGAAAACCCTTGCCTATTGTAGAGCGCGCCTCCTACTTCCACTACTGAACGAAAACCCATGATTTTGGACCCTGTTTTCATGCGAAAAGGCTAAAAGAATTGTTTCACGTTTGTTACACTCAAACAGTGTCTCCTGTCATATGCTGATCTGGTCGCAATGTGGATTTGGCCTAAAACATGATTTTGGACAATGTTCATGGAACTCAGCTTAAAACGTACTTGCAGACTTGAAAACCCTTGCCTATTGTAGAGCGCGCCTCCTACTTCCACTGCTGAACGAAAACCCATGATTTTGGACCCTGTTTTCATGCAAAAAGGCTAAAAGAAATGTTTCACGTTTGTTACACTCAAACAGTGGCTCCTCTCATATGCTGAACTGGTCGCATTGTGGATTTTGGTTAAAACATGATTTTGGACAATGTTCATGGAACTCAGCTTAAAACGTACTTGCAGACTTGAAAACCCTTGCCTATTGTAGAGCGCGCCTCCTACTTCCACTGCTGAATGAAAACCCATGATTTTGGACCCTGTTTTCATGCAAAATGGCTAAAAGAAATGTTTCACGTTTGTTACACTCAAACAGTGTCTCCTCTCATATGCTGAACTGGTCGCATTGTGGATTTTGGTTAAAACATGATTTTGGACAATGTTCATGGAACTCAGCTGAAAACGTACTTGCAGACTTGAAAACCCTTGCCTATTGTAGAGCGCGCCTCCTACTTCCACTGCTGAACGAAAACCCATGATTTTGGACCCTGTTTTCATGCGAAAAGGCTAAAAGAATTGTTTCACGTTTGTTACACTCAAACAGTGTCTCCTGTCATACGCTGATCTGGTCGCAATGTGGATTTGGCCTAAAACATGATTTTGGACAATGTTCATGGAACTCAGCTTAAAATGTACTTGCAGACTTGAAAACCCTTGCCTATTGTAGAGCGCGCCTCCTACTTCCAGTGCTGAACGAAAACCCATGATTTTGGACCCTGTTTTCATGCGAAAAGGCTAAAAGAAATGTTTCACGTTTGTTACACTCAAACAGTGTCTCCTCTCATATGCTGAACTGGTCGCATTGTGGATTTGGCCTAAAACATGATTTTGGACAATGTTCATGGAACTCAGCTTAAAACGTACTTGCAGACTTGAAAACCCTTGCCTATTGTAGAGCGCGCCTCCTACTTCCACTACTGAACGAAAACCCATGATTTTGGACCCTGTTTTCATGCGAAAAGGCTAAAAGAATTGTTTCACGTTTGTTACACTCAAACAGTGTCTCCTGTCATATGCTGATCTGTTCGCAATGTGGATTTGGCCTAAAACATGATTTTGGACAATGTTCATGGAACTCAGCTTAAAACGTACTTCCAGACTTGAAAACCCTTGCCTATTGTAGCGCGCGCCTCCTACTTCCAGTGCTGAACGAAAACCCATGATTTTGGACCCTGTTTTCATGCGAAAAGGCTAAAAGAAATGTTTCACGTTTGTTACACTCAAACAGTGTCTCCTCTCATATGCTGAACTGGTTGCATTGTGGATTTTGGTTAAAACATGATTTTGGACAATGTTCATGGAACTCAGCTTAAAACGTACTTGCAGACTTGAAAACCCTTGCCTATTGTAGAGCGCGCCTCCTACTTCCACTGCTGAACGAAAACCCATGATTTTGGACCCTGTTTTCATAAGAAAAGGCTAAAAGAATTGTTTCACGTTTGTTACACTCAAACAGTGTCTCCTGTCATATGCTGAACTGGTCGCAATGTGGATTTGGCCTAAAACATGATTTTGGACAATGTTCATGGAACTCAGCTTAAAACGTACTTGCAGACTTGAAAACCCTTGCCTATTGTAGAGCGCGCCTCCTACTTCCACTGCTGAACGAAAACCCATGATTTTGGACCCTGTTTTCATGCAAAAAGGCTAAAAGAAATGTTTCACGTTTGTTACACTCAAACAGTGGCTCCTCTCATATGCTGAACTGGTCGCATTGTGGATTTTGGTTAAAACATGATTTTGGACAATGTTCATGGAACTCAGCTTAAAACGTACTTGCAGACTTGAAAACCCTTGCCTATTGTAGAGCGCGCCTCCTACTTCCACTGCTGAACGAAAACCCATGATTTTGGACCCTGTTTTCATGCGAAAAGGCTAAAAGAATTGTTTCACGTTTGTTACACTCAAACAGTGTCTCCTGTCATATGCTGATCTGGTCGCAATGTGGATTTGGCCTAAAACATGATTTTGGACAATGTTCATGGAACTCAGCTTAAAACGTACCTGCAGACTTGAAAACCCTTGCCTATTGTAGAGCGCACCTCCTACTTCCACTGCTGAACGAAAACCCATGATTTTGGACCCTGTTTTCATGCGAAAAGGCTAAAAGAAATGTTTCACGTTTGTTACACTCAAACAGTGTCTCCTCTCATATGCTGAACTGGTCGCATTGTGGATTTTGGTTAAAACATGATTTTGGACAATGTTCATGGAACTCAGCTGAAAACGTACTTGCAGACTTGAAAACCCTTGCCTATTGTAGAGCGCGCCTCCTACTTACACTGCTGAACGAAAACCCATGATTTTGGACCCTGTTTTCATGCGAAAAGGCTAAAAGAATTGTTTCACGTTTGTTACACTCAAACAGTGTCTCCTGTCATACGCTGATCTGGTCGCAATGTGGATTTGGCCTAAAACATGATTTTGGACAATGTTCATGGAACTCAGCTTAAAATGTACTTGCAGACTTGAAAACCTCTTGCCTATTGTAGAGCGCGCCTCCTACTTCCAGTGCTGAACGAAAACCCATGATTTTGGACCCTGTTTTCATGCGAAAAGGCTAAAAGAAATGTTTCACGTTTGTTACACTCAAACAGTGTCTCCTCTCATATGCTGAACTGGTCGCATTGTGGATTTGGCCTAAAACATGATTTTGGACAATGTTCATGGAACTCAGCTTAAAACGTACTTGCAGACTTGAAAACCCTTGCCTATTGTAGAGCGCGCCTCCTACTTCCACTGCTGAACGAAAACCCATGATTTTGGACCCTGTTTTCATGCGAAAAGGCTAAAAGAATTGTTTCACGTTTGTTACACTCAAACAGTGTCTCCTGTCATATGCTGATCTGGTCGCAATGTGGATTTGGCCTAAAACATGATTTTGGACAATGTTCATGGAACTCAGCTTAAAACGTACTTCCAGACTTGAAAACCCTTGCCTATTGTAGCGCGCGCCTCCTACTTCCAGTGCTGAACGAAAACCCATGATTTTGGACCCTGTTTTCATGCGAAAAGGCTAAAAGAAATGTTTCACGTTTGTTACACTCAAACAGTGTCTCCTCTCATATGCTGAACTGGTTGCATTGTGGATTTTGGTTAAAACATGATTTTGGACAATGTTCATGGAACTCAGCTTAAAACGTACTTGCAGACTTGAAAACCCTTGCCTATTGTAGAGCGCGCCTCCTACTTCCACTGCTGAACGAAAACCCATGATTTTGGACCCTGTTTTCATAAGAAAAGGCTAAAAGAATTGTTTCACGTTTGTTACACTCAAACAGTGTCTCCTGTCATATGCTGAACTGGTCGCAATGTGGATTTGGCCTAAAACATGATTTTGGACAATGTTCATGGAACTCAGCTTAAAACGTACTTGCAGACTTGAAAACCCTTGCCTATTGTAGAGCGCGCCTCCTACTTCCACTGCTGAACGAAAACCCATGATTTTGGACCCTGTTTTCATGCAAAAAGGCTAAAAGAAATGTTTCACGTTTGTTACACTCAAACAGTGGCTCCTCTCATATGCTGAACTGGTCGCATTGTGGATTTTGGTTAAAACATGATTTTGGACAATGTTCATGGAACTCAGCTTAAAACGTACTTGCAGACTTGAAAACCCTTGCCTATTGTAGAGCGCGCCTCCTACTTCCACTGCTGAACGAAAACCCATGATTTTGGACCCTGTTTTCATGCGAAAAGGCTAAAAGAATTGTTTCACGTTTGTTACACTCAAACAGTGTCTCCTGTCATATGCTGATCTGGTCGCAATGTGGATTTGGCCTAAAACATGATTTTGGACAATGTTCATGGAACTCAGCTTAAAACGTACCTGCAGACTTGAAAACCCTTGCCTATTGTAGAGCGCACCTCCTACTTCCACTGCTGAACGAAAACCCATGATTTTGGACCCTGTTTTCATGCGAAAAGGCTAAAAGAAATGTTTCACGTTTGTTACACTCAAACAGTGTCTCCTCTCATATGCTGAACTGGTCGCATTGTGGATTTTGGTTAAAACATGATTTTGGACAATGTTCATGGAACTCAGCTGAAAACGTACTTGCAGACTTGAAAACCCTTGCCTATTGTAGAGCGCGCCTCCTACTTCCACTGCTGAACGAAAACCCATGATTTTGGACCCTGTTTTCATGCGAAAAGGCTAAAAGAATTGTTTCACGTTTGTTACACTCAAACAGTGTCTCCTGTCATACGCTGATCTGGTCGCAATGTGGATTTGGCCTAAAACATGATTTTGGACAATGTTCATGGAACTCAGCTTAAAATGTACTTGCAGACTTGAAAACCTCTTGCCTATTGTAGAGCGCGCCTCCTACTTCCAGTGCTGAACGAAAACCCATGATTTTGGACCCTGTTTTCATGCGAAAAGGCTAAAAGAAATGTTTCACGTTTGTTACACTCAAACAGTGTCTCCTCTCATATGCTGAACTGGTCGCATTGTGGATTTGGCCTAAAACATGATTTTGGACAATGTTCATGGAACTCAGCTTAAAACGTACTTGCAGACTTGAAAACCCTTGCCTATTGTAGAGCGCGCCTCCTACTTCCACTACTGAACGAAAACCCATGATTTTGGACCCTGTTTTCATGCGAAAAGGCTAAAAGAATTGTTTCACGTTTGTTACACTCAAACAGTGTCTCCTGTCATATGCTGATCTGGTCGCAATGTGGATTTGGCCTAAAACATGATTTTGGACAATGTTCATGGAACTCAGCTTAAAACGTACTTCCAGACTTGAAAACCCTTGCCTATTGTAGCGCGCGCCTCCTACTTCCAGTGCTGAACGAAAACCCATGATTTTGGACCCTGTTTTCATGCGAAAAGGCTAAAAGAAATGTTTCACGTTTGTTACACTCAAACAGTGTCTCCGCTCATATGCTGAACTGGTTGCATTGTGGATTTTGGTTAAAACATGATTTTGGACAATGTTCATGGAACTCAGCTTAAAACGTACTTGCAGACTTGAAAACCCTTGCCTATTGTAGAGCGCGCCTCCTACTTCCACTGCTGAAAGAAAACCCATGATTTTGGACCCTGTTTTCATGCGAAAAGGCTAAAAGAATTGTTTCACGTTTGTTACACTCAAACAGTGTCTCCTGTCATATGCTGATCTGGTCGCAATGTGGATTTGGCCTAAAACATGATTTTGGACAATGTTCATGGAACTCAGCTTAAAACGTACCTGCAGACTTGAAAACCCTTGCCTATTGTAGAGCGCACCTCCTACTTCCACTGCTGAACGAAAACCCATGATTTTGGACCCTGTTTTCATGCGAAAAGGCTAAAAGAAATGTTTCACGTTTGTTACACTCAAACAGTGTCTCCTCTCATATGCTGAACTGGTCGCATTGTGGATTTTGGTTAAAACATGATTTTGGACAATGTTCATGGAACTCAGCTGAAAACGTACTTGCAGACTTGAAAACCCTTGCCTATTGTAGAGCGCGCCTCCTACTTCCACTGCTGAACGAAAACCCATGATTTTGGACCCTGTTTTCATGCGAAAAGGCTAAAAGAATTGTTTCACGTTTGTTACACTCAAACAGTGTCTCCTGTCATACGCTGATCTGGTCGCAATGTGGATTTGGCCTAAAACATGATTTTGGACAATGTTCATGGAACTCAGCTTAAAATGTACTTGCAGACTTGAAAACCTCTTGCCTATTGTAGAGCGCGCCTCCTACTTCCAGTGCTGAACGAAAACCCATGATTTTGGACCCTGTTTTCATGCGAAAAGGCTAAAAGAAATGTTTCACGTTTGTTACACTCAAACAGTGTCTCCTCTCATATGCTGAACTGGTCGCATTGTGGATTTGGCCTAAAACATGATTTTGGACAATGTTCATGGAACTCAGCTTAAAACGTACTTGCAGACTTGAAAACCCTTGCCTATTGTAGAGCGCGCCTCCTACTTCCACTACTGAACGAAAACCCATGATTTTGGACCCTGTTTTCATGCGAAAAGGCTAAAAGAATTGTTTCACGTTTGTTACACTCAAACAGTGTCTCCTGTCATATGCTGATCTGGTCGCAATGTGGATTTGGCCTAAAACATGATTTTGGACAATGTTCATGGAACTCAGCTTAAAACGTACTTCCAGACTTGAAAACCCTTGCCTATTGTAGCGCGCGCCTCCTACTTCCAGTGCTGAACGAAAACCCATGATTTTGGACCCTGTTTTCATGCGAAAAGGCTAAAAGAAATGTTTCACGTTTGTTACACTCAAACAGTGTCTCCGCTCATATGCTGAACTGGTTGCATTGTGGATTTTGGTTAAAACATGATTTTGGACAATGTTCATGGAACTCAGCTTAAAACGTACTTGCAGACTTGAAAACCCTTGCCTATTGTAGAGCGCGCCTCCTACTTCCACTGCTGAACGAAAACCCATGATTTTGGACCCTGTTTTCATAAGAAAAGGCTAAAAGAATTGTTTCACGTTTGTTACACTCAAACAGTGTCTCCTGTCATATGCTGAACTGGTCGCAATGTGGATTTGGCCTAAAACATGATTTTGGACAATGTTCATGGAACTCAGCTTAAAACGTACTTGCAGACTTGAAAACCCTTGCCTATTGTAGAGCGCGCCTCCTACTTCCACTGCTGAACGAAAACCCATGATTTTGGACCCTGTTTTCATGCAAAAAGGCTAAAAGAAATGTTTCACGTTTGTTACACTCAAACAGTGGCTCCTCTCATATGCTGAACTGGTCGCATTGTGGATTTTGGTTAAAACATGATTTTGGACAATGTTCATGGAACTCAGCTTAAAACGTACTTGCAGACTTGAAAACCCTTGCCTATTGTAGAGCGCGCCTCCTACTTCCACTGCTGAATGAAAACCCATGATTTTGGACCCTGTTTTCATGCAAAATGGCTAAAAGAAATGTTTCACGTTTGTTACACTCAAACAGTGTCTCCTCTCATATGCTGAACTGGTCGCATTGTGGATTTTGGTTAAAACATGATTTTGGACAATGTTCATGGAACTCAGCTTAAAACGTACTTGCAGACTTGAAAACCCTTGCCTATTGTAGAGCGCGCCTCCTACTTCCACTGCTGAACGAAAACCCATGATTTTGGACCCTGTTTTCATGAAAAAAAAGGCTAAAAGAATTGTTTCACGTTTGTTACACTCAAACAGTGTCTCCTGTCATATGCTGATCTGGTCGCAATGTGGATTTGGCCTAAAACATGATTTTGGACAATGTTCATGGAACTCAGCTTAAAACGTACCTGCAGACTTGAAAACCCTTGCCTATTGTAGAGCGCACCTCCTACTTCCACTGCTGAACGAAAACCCATGATTTTGGACCCTGTTTTCATGCGAAAAGGCTAAAAGAAATGTTTCACGTTTGTTACACTCAAACAGTGTCTCCTCTCATATGCTGAACTGGTCGCATTGTGGATTTTGGTTAAAACATGATTTTGGACAATGTTCATGGAACTCAGCTGAAAACGTACTTGCAGACTTGAAAACCCTTGCCTATTGTAGAGCGCGCCTCCTACTTCCACTGCTGAACGAAAACCCATGATTTTGGACCCTGTTTTCATGCGAAAAGGCTAAAAGAATTGTTTCACGTTTGTTACACTCAAACAGTGTCTCCTGTCATACGCTGATCTGGTCGCAATGTGGATTTGGCCTAAAACATGATTTTGGACAATGTTCATGGAACTCAGCTTAAAATGTACTTGCAGACTTGAAAACCCTTGCCTATTGTAGAGCGCGCCTCCTACTTCCAGTGCTGAACGAAAACCCATGATTTTGGACCCTGTTTTCATGCGAAAAGGCTAAAAGAAATGTTTCACGTTTGTTACACTCAAACAGTGTCTCCTCTCATATGCTGAACTGGTCGCATTGTGGATTTGGCCTAAAACATGATTTTGGACAATGTTCATGGAACTCAGCTTAAAACGTACTTGCAGACTTGAAAACCCTTGCCTATTGTAGAGCGCGCCTCCTACTTCCACTACTGAACGAAAACCCATGATTTTGGACCCTGTTTTCATGCGAAAAGGCTAAAAGAATTGTTTCACGTTTGTTACACTCAAACAGTGTCTCCTGTCATATGCTGATCTGGTCGCAATGTGGATTTGGCCTAAAACATGATTTTGGACAATGTTCATGGAACTCAGCTTAAAACGTACTTCCAGACTTGAAAACCCTTGCCTATTGTAGCGCGCGCCTCCTACTTCCAGTGCTGAACGAAAACCCATGATTTTGGACCCTGTTTTCATGCGAAAAGGCTAAAAGAAATGTTTCACGTTTGTTACACTCAAACAGTGTCTCCTCTCATATGCTGAACTGGTTGCATTGTGGATTTTGGTTAAAACATGATTTTGGACAATGTTCATGGAACTCAGCTTAAAACGTACTTGCAGACTTGAAAACCCTTGCCTATTGTAGAGCGCGCCTCCTACTTCCACTGCTGAACGAAAACCCATGATTTTGGACCCTGTTTTCATAAGAAAAGGCTAAAAGAATTGTTTCACGTTTGTTACACTCAAACAGTGTCTCCTCTCATATGCTGAACTGGTTGCATTGTGGATTTTGGTTAAAACATGATTTTGGACAATGTTCATGGAACTCAGCTTAAAACGTACTTGCAGACTTGAAAACCCTTGCCTATTGTAGAGCGCGCCTCCTACTTCCACTGCTGAACGAAAACCCATGATTTTGGACCCTGTTTTCATAAGAAAAGGCTAAAAGAATTGTTTCACGTTTGTTACACTCAAACAGTGTCTCCTGTCATATGCTGAACTGGTCGCAATGTGGATTTGGCCTAAAACATGATTTTGGACAATGTTCATGGAACTCAGCTTAAAACGTACTTGCAGACTTGAAAACCTCTTGCCTATTGTAGAGCGCGCCTCCTACTTCCACTGCTGAACGAAAACCCATGATTTTGGACCCTGTTTTCATGCGAAAAGGCTAAAAGAAATGTTTCACGTTTGTTACACTCAAACAGTGTCTCCTCTCATATGCTCAACTGGTCGCATTGTGGATTTGGCCTAAAACATGATTTTGGACAATGTTCATGGAACTCAGCTTAAAACGTACTTGCAGACTTGAAAACCCTTGCCTATTGTAGAGCGCGCCTCCTACTTCCACTACTGAACGAAAACCCATGATTTTGGACCCTGTTTTCATGCGAAAAGGCTAAAAGAATTGTTTCACGTTTGTTACACTCAAACAGTGTCTCCTGTCATATGCTGATCTGGTCGCAATGTGGATTTGGCCTAAAACATGATTTTGGACAATGTTCATGGAACTCAGCTTAAAACGTACTTCCAGACTTGAAAACCCTTGCCTATTGTAGCGCGCGCCTCCTACTTCCAGTGCTGAACGAAAACCCATGATTTTGGACCCTGTTTTCATGCGAAAAGGCTAAAAGAAATGTTTCACGTTTGTTACACTCAAACAGTGTCTCCTCTCATATGCTGAACTGGTTGCATTGTGGATTTTGGTTAAAACATGATTTTGGACAATGTTCATGGAACTCAGCTTAAAACGTACTTGCAGACTTGAAAACCCTTGCCTATTGTAGAGCGCGCCTCCTACTTCCACTGCTGAACGAAAACCCATGATTTTGGACCCTGTTTTCATAAGAAAAGGCTAAAAGAATTGTTTCACGTTTGTTACACTCAAACAGTGTCTCCTCTCATATGCTGAACTGGTTGCATTGTGGATTTTGGTTAAAACATGATTTTGGACAATGTTCATGGAACTCAGCTGAAAACGTACTTGCAGACTTGAAAACCCTTGCCTATTGTAGAGCGCGCCTCCTACTTCCACTGCTGAACGAAAACCCATGATTTTGGACCCTGTTTTCATGCGAAAAGGCTAAAAGAATTGTTTCACGTTTGTTACACTCAAACAGTGTCTCCTGTCATACGCTGATCTGGTCGCAATGTGGATTTGGCCTAAAACATGATTTTGGACAATGTTCATGGAACTCAGCTTAAAACGTACTTGCAGACTTGAAAACCCTTGCCTATTGTAGAGCGCGCCTCCTACTTCCACTACTGAACGAAAACCCATGATTTTGGACCCTGTTTTCATGCGAAAAGGCTAAAAGAATTGTTTCACGTTTGTTACACTCAAACAGTGTCTCCTGTCATATGCTGATCTGGTCGCAATGTGGATTTGGCCTAAAACATGATTTTGGACAATGTTCATGGAACTCAGCTTAAAACGTACTTCCAGACTTGAAAACCCTTGCCTATTGTAGCGCGCGCCTCCTACTTCCAGTGCTGAACGAAAACCCATGATTTTGGACCCTGTTTTCATGCGAAAAGGCTAAAAGAAATGTTTCACGTTTGTTACACTCAAACAGTGTCTCCTCTCATATGCTGAACTGGTTGCATTGTGGATTTTGGTTAAAACATGATTTTGGACAATGTTCATGGAACTCAGCTTAAAACGTACTTGCAGACTTGAAAACCCTTGCCTATTGTAGAGCGCGCCTCCTACTTCCACTGCTGAACGAAAACCCATGATTTTGGACCCTGTTTTCATAAGAAAAGGCTAAAAGAATTGTTTCACGTTTGTTACACTCAAACAGTGTCTCCTCTCATATGCTGAACTGGTTGCATTGTGGATTTTGGTTAAAACATGATTTTGGACAATGTTCATGGAACTCAGCTTAAAACGTACTTGCAGACTTGAAAACCCTTGCCTATTGTAGAGCGCGCCTCCTACTTCCACTGCTGAACGAAAACCCATGATTTTGGACCCTGTTTTCATAAGAAAAGGCTAAAAGAATTGTTTCACGTTTGTTACACTCAAACAGTGTCTCCTGTCATATGCTGAACTGGTCGCAATGTGGATTTGGCCTAAAACATGATTTTGGACAATGTTCATGGAACTCAGCTTAAAACGTACTTGCAGACTTGAAAACCCTTGCCTATTGTAGAGCGCGCCTCCTACTTCCACTGCTGAACGAAAACCCATGATTTTGGACCCTGTTTTCATGCAAAAAGGCTAAAAGAAATGTTTCACGTTTGTTACACTCAAACAGTGGCTCCTCTCATATGCTGAACTGGTCGCATTGTGGATTTTGGTTAAAATATGATTTTGGACAATGTTCATGGAACTCAGCTTAAAACGTACTTGCAGACTTGAAAACCCTTGCCTATTGTAGAGCGCGCCTCCTACTTCCACTGCTGAATGAAAACCCATGATTTTGGACCCTGTTTTCATGCAAAATGGCTAAAAGAAATGTTTCACGTTTGTTACACTCAAACAGTGTCTCCTCTCATATGCTGAACTGGTCGCATTGTGGATTTTGGTTAAAACATGATTTTGGACAATGTTCATGGAACTCAGCTTAAAACGTACTTGCAGACTTGAAAACCCTTGCCTATTGTAGAGCGCGCCTCCTACTTCCACTGCTGAACGAAAACCCATGATTTTGGACCCTGTTTTCATGCGAAAAGGCTAAAAGAATTGTTTCACGTTTGTTACACTCAAACAGTGTCTCCTGTCATATGCTGATCTGGTCGCAATGTGGATTTGGCCTAAAACATGATTTTGGACAATGTTCATGGAACTCAGCTTAAAACGTACTTCCAGACTTGAAAACCCTTGCCTATTGTAGCGCGCGCCTCCTACTTCCAGTGCTGAACGAAAACCCATGATTTTGGACCCTGTTTTCATGCGAAAAGGCTAAAAGAAATGTTTCACGTTTGTTACACTCAAACAGTGTCTCCTCTCATATGCTGAACTGGTCGCATTGTGGATTTTGGTTAAAACATGATTTTGGACAATGTTCATGGAACTCAGCTTAAAACGTACTTGCAGACTTGAAAACCCTTGCCTATTGTAGAGCGCGCCTCCTACTTCCACTGCTGAACGAAAACCCATGATTTTGGACCCTGTTTTCATGCGAAAAGGCTAAAAGAATTGTTTCACGTTTGTTACACTCAAACAGTGTCTCCTGTCATATGCTGATCTGGTCGCAATGTGGATTTGGCCTAAAACATGATTTTGGACAATGTTCATGGAACTCAGCTTAAAACGTACTTCCAGACTTGAAAACCCTTGCCTATTGTAGCGCGCGCCTCCTACTTCCAGTGCTGAACGAAAACCCATGATTTTGGACCCTGTTTTCATGCGAAAAGGCTAAAAGAAATGTTTCACGTTTGTTACACTCAAACAGTGTCTCCTCTCATATGCTGAACTGGTTGCATTGTGGATTTTGGTTAAAACATGATTTTGGACAATGTTCATGGAACTCAGCTTAAAACGTACTTGCAGACTTGAAAACCCTTGCCTATTGTAGAGCGCGCCTCCTACTTCCACTGCTGAACGAAAACCCATGATTTTGGACCCTGTTTTCATAAGAAAAGGCTAAAAGAATTGTTTCACGTTTGTTACACTCAAACAGTGTCTCCTGTCATATGCTGAACTGGTCGCAATGTGGATTTGGCCTAAAACATGATTTTGGACAATGTTCATGGAACTCAGCTTAAAACGTACTTGCAGACTTGAAAACCCTTGCCTATTGTAGAGTGCGCCTCCTACTTCCACTGCTGAACGAAAACCCATGATTTTGGACCCTGTTTTCATGCAAAAAGGCTAAAAGAAATGTTTCACGTTTGTTACACTCAAACAGTGGCTCCTCTCATATGCTGAACTGGTCGCATTGTGGATTTTGGTTAAAACATGATTTTGGACAATGTTCATGGAACTCAGCTTAAAACGTACTTGCAGACTTGAAAACCCTTGCCTATTGTAGAGCGCGCCTCCTACTTCCACTGCTGAACGAAAACCCATGATTTTGGACCCTGTTTTCATGCGAAAAGGCTAAAAGAATTGTTTCACGTTTGTTACACTCAAACAGTGTCTCCTCTCATATGCTGAACTGGTCGCATTGTGGACTTGGCCTAAAACATGATTTTGGACAATGTTCATGGAACTCAGCTTAAAACGTACTTGCAGACTTGAAAACCCTTGCCTATTGTAGAGCGCGCCTCCTACTTCCACTACTGAACGAAAACCCATGATTTTGGACCCTGTTTTCATGCGAAAAGGCTAAAAGAATTGTTTCACGTTTGTTACACTCAAACAGTGTCTCCTGTCATATGCTGATCTGGTCGCAATGTGGATTTGGCCTAAAACATGATTTTGGACAATGTTCATGGAACTCAGCTTAAAACGTACTTCCAGACTTGAAAACCCTTGCCTATTGTAGCGCGCGCCTCCTACTTCCAGTGCTGAACGAAAACCCATGATTTTGGACCCTGTTTTCATGCGAAAAGGCTAAAAGAAATGTTTCACGTTTGTTACACTCAAACAGTGTCTCCTCTCATATGCTGAACTGGTCGCATTGTGGATTTGGCCTAAAACATGATTTTGGACAATGTTCATGGAACTCAGCTTAAAACGTACTTGCAGACTTGAAAACCCTTGCCTATTGTAGAGCGCGCCTCCTACTTCCACTACTGAACGAAAACCCATGATTTTGGACCCTGTTTTCATGCGAAAAGGCTAAAAGAATTGTTTCACGTTTGTTACACTCAAACAGTGTCTCCTGTCATATGCTGATCTGGTCGCAATGTGGATTTGGCCTAAAACATGATTTTGGACAATGTTCATGGAACTCAGCTTAAAACGTACTTCCAGACTTGAAAACCCTTGCCTATTGTAGCGCGCGCCTCCTACTTCCAGTGCTGAACGAAAACCCATGATTTTGGACCCTGTTTTCATGCGAAAAGGCTAAAAGAAATGTTTCACGTTTGTTACACTCAAACAGTGTCTCCTCTCATATGCTGAACTGGTCGCATTGTGGATTTTGGTTAAAACATGATTTTGGACAATGTTCATGGAACTCAGCTTAAAACGTACTTGCAGACTTGAAAACCCTTGCCTATTGTAGAGCGCGCCTCCTACTTCCACTGCTGAACGAAAACCCATGATTTTGGACCCTGTTTTCATGCGAAAAGGCTAAAAGAATTGTTTCACGTTTGTTACACTCAAACAGTGTCTCCTGTCATATGCTGATCTGGTCGCAATGTGGATTTGGCCTAAAACATGATTTTGGACAATGTTCATGGAACTCAGCTTAAAACGTACCTGCAGACTTGAAAACCCTTGCCTATTGTAGAGCGCACCTCCTACTTCCACTGCTGAACGAAAACCCATGATTTTGGACCCTGTTTTCATGCGAAAAGGCTAAAAGAAATGTTTCACGTTTGTTACACTCAAACAGTGTCTCCTCTCATATGCTGAACTGGTCGCATTGTGGATTTTGGTTAAAACATGATTTTGGACAATGTTCATGGAACTCAGCTGAAAACGTACTTGCAGACTTGAAAACCCTTGCCTATTGTAGAGCGCGCCTCCTACTTCCACTGCTGAACGAAAACCCATGATTTTGGACCCTGTTTTCATGCGAAAAGGCTAAAAGAATTGTTTCACGTTTGTTACACTCAAACAGTGTCTCCTGTCATACGCTGATCTGGTCGCAATGTGGATTTGGCCTAAAACATGATTTTGGACAATGTTCATGGAACTCAGCTTAAAATGTACTTGCAGACTTGAAAACCCTTGCCTATTGTAGAGCGCGCCTCCTACTTCCAGTGCTGAACGAAAACCCATGATTTTGGACCCTGTTTTCATGCGAAAAGGCTAAAAGAAATGTTTCACGTTTGTTACACTCAAACAGTGTCTCCTCTCATATGCTGAACTGGTCGCATTGTGGATTTGGCCTAAAACATGATTTTGGACAATGTTCATGGAACTCAGCTTAAAACGTACTTGCAGACTTGAAAACCCTTGCCTATTGTAGAGCGCGCCTCCTACTTCCACTACTGAACGAAAACCCATGATTTTGGACCCTGTTTTCATGCGAAAAGGCTAAAAGAATTGTTTCACGTTTGTTACACTCAAACAGTGTCTCCTGTCATATGCTGATCTGGTCGCAATGTGGATTTGGCCTAAAACATGATTTTGGACAATGTTCATGGAACTCAGCTTAAAACGTACTTCCAGACTTGAAAACCCTTGCCTATTGTAGCGCGCGCCTCCTACTTCCAGTGCTGAACGAAAACCCATGATTTTGGACCCTGTTTTCATGCGAAAAGGCTAAAAGAAATGTTTCACGTTTGTTACACTCAAACAGTGTCTCCTCTCATATGCTGAACTGGTTGCATTGTGGATTTTGGTTAAAACATGATTTTGGACAATGTTCATGGAACTCAGCTTAAAACGTACTTGCAGACTTGAAAACCCTTGCCTATTGTAGAGCGCGCCTCCTACTTCCACTGCTGAACGAAAACCCATGATTTTGGACCCTGTTTTCATAAGAAAAGGCTAAAAGAATTGTTTCACGTTTGTTACACTCAAACAGTGTCTCCTGTCATATGCTGAACTGGTCGCAATGTGGATTTGGCCTAAAACATGATTTTGGACAATGTTCATGGAACTCAGCTTAAAACGTACTTGCAGACTTGAAAACCCTTGCCTATTGTAGAGTGCGCCTCCTACTTCCACTGCTGAACGAAAACCCATGATTTTGGACCCTGTTTTCATGCAAAAAGGCTAAAAGAAATGTTTCACGTTTGTTACACTCAAACAGTGGCTCCTCTCATATGCTGAACTGGTCGCATTGTGGATTTTGGTTAAAACATGATTTTGGACAATGTTCATGGAACTCAGCTTAAAACGTACTTGCAGACTTGAAAACCCTTGCCTATTGTAGAGCGCGCCTCCTACTTCCACTGCTGAACGAAAACCCATGATTTTGGACCCTGTTTTCATGCGAAAAGGCTAAAAGAATTGTTTCACGTTTGTTACACTCAAACAGTGTCTCCTCTCATATGCTGAACTGGTCGCATTGTGGACTTGGCCTAAAACATGATTTTGGACAATGTTCATGGAACTCAGCTTAAAACGTACTTGCAGACTTGAAAACCCTTGCCTATTGTAGAGCGCGCCTCCTACTTCCACTACTGAACGAAAACCCATGATTTTGGACCCTGTTTTCATGCGAAAAGGCTAAAAGAATTGTTTCACGTTTGTTACACTCAAACAGTGTCTCCTGTCATATGCTGATCTGGTCGCAATGTGGATTTGGCCTAAAACATGATTTTGGACAATGTTCATGGAACTCAGCTTAAAACGTACTTCCAGACTTGAAAACCCTTGCCTATTGTAGCGCGCGCCTCCTACTTCCAGTGCTGAACGAAAACCCATGATTTTGGACCCTGTTTTCATGCGAAAAGGCTAAAAGAAATGTTTCACGTTTGTTACACTCAAACAGTGTCTCCTCTCATATGCTGAACTGGTCGCATTGTGGATTTGGCCTAAAACATGATTTTGGACAATGTTCATGGAACTCAGCTTAAAACGTACTTGCAGACTTGAAAACCCTTGCCTATTGTAGAGCGCGCCTCCTACTTCCACTACTGAACGAAAACCCATGATTTTGGACCCTGTTTTCATGCGAAAAGGCTAAAAGAATTGTTTCACGTTTGTTACACTCAAACAGTGTCTCCTGTCATATGCTGAACTGGTCGCAATGTGGATTTGGCCTAAAACATGATTTTGGACAATGTTCATGGAACTCAGCTTAAAACGTACTTGCAGACTTGAAAACCCTTGCCTATTGTAGAGTGCGCCTCCTACTTCCACTGCTGAACGAAAACCCATGATTTTGGACCCTGTTTTCATGCAAAAAGGCTAAAAGAAATGTTTCACGTTTGTTACACTCAAACAGTGGCTCCTCTCATATGCTGAACTGGTCGCATTGTGGATTTTGGTTAAAACATGATTTTGGACAATGTTCATGGAACTCAGCTTAAAACGTACTTGCAGACTTGAAAACCCTTGCCTATTGTAGAGCGCGCCTCCTACTTCCACTGCTGAACGAAAACCCATGATTTTGGACCCTGTTTTCATGCGAAAAGGCTAAAAGAATTGTTTCACGTTTGTTACACTCAAACAGTGTCTCCTCTCATATGCTGAACTGGTCGCATTGTGGACTTGGCCTAAAACATGATTTTGGACAATGTTCATGGAACTCAGCTTAAAACGTACTTGCAGACTTGAAAACCCTTGCCTATTGTAGAGCGCGCCTCCTACTTCCACTACTGAACGAAAACCCATGATTTTGGACCCTGTTTTCATGCGAAAAGGCTAAAAGAATTGTTTCACGTTTGTTACACTCAAACAGTGTCTCCTGTCATATGCTGATCTGGTCGCAATGTGGATTTGGCCTAAAACATGATTTTGGACAATGTTCATGGAACTCAGCTTAAAACGTACTTCCAGACTTGAAAACCCTTGCCTATTGTAGCGCGCGCCTCCTACTTCCAGTGCTGAACGAAAACCCATGATTTTGGACCCTGTTTTCATGCGAAAAGGCTAAAAGAAATGTTTCACGTTTGTTACACTCAAACAGTGTCTCCTCTCATATGCTGAACTGGTCGCATTGTGGATTTGGCCTAAAACATGATTTTGGACAATGTTCATGGAACTCAGCTTAAAACGTACTTGCAGACTTGAAAACCCTTGCCTATTGTAGAGCGCGCCTCCTACTTCCACTACTGAACGAAAACCCATGATTTTGGACCCTGTTTTCATGCGAAAAGGCTAAAAGAATTGTTTCACGTTTGTTACACTCAAACAGTGTCTCCTGTCATATTCTGATCTGGTCGCAATGTGGATTTGGCCTAAAACATGATTTTGGACAATGTTCATGGAACTCAGCTTAAAACGTACTTCCAGACTTGAAAACCCTTGCCTATTGTAGCGCGCGCCTCCTACTTCCAGTGCTGAACGAAAACCCATGATTTTGGACCCTGTTTTCATGCGAAAAGGCTAAAAGAAATGTTTCACGTTTGTTACACTCAAACAGTGTCTCCTCTCATATGCTGAACTGGTTGCATTGTGGATTTTGGTTAAAACATGATTTTGGACAATGTTCATGGAACTCAGCTTAAAACGTACTTGCAGACTTGAAAACCCTTGCCTATTGTAGAGCGCGCCTCCTACTTCCACTGCTGAACGAAAACCCATGATTTTGGACCCTGTTTTCATAAGAAAAGGCTAAAAGAATTGTTTCACGTTTGTTACACTCAAACAGTGTCTCCTGTCATATGCTGAACTGGTCGCAATGTGGATTTGGCCTAAAACATGATTTTGGACAATGTTCATGGAACTCAGCTTAAAACGTACTTGCAGACTTGAAAACCCTTGCCTATTGTAGAGCGCGCCTCCTACTTCCACTGCTGAACGAAAACCCATGATTTTGGACCCTGTTTTCATGCAAAAAGGCTAAAAGAAATGTTTCACGTTTGTTACACACAAACAGTGGCTCCTCTCATATGCTGAACTGGTCGCATTGTGGATTTTGGTTAAAACATGATTTTGGACAATGTTCATGGAACTCAGCTTAAAACGTACTTGCAGACTTGAAAACCCTTGCCTATTGTAGAGCGCGCCTCCTACTTCCACTGCTGAACGAAAACCCATGATTTTGGACCCTGTTTTCATGCGAAAAGGCTAAAAGAATTGTTTCACGTTTGTTACACTCAAACAGTGTCTCCTCTCATATGCTGAACTGGTCGCATTGTGGATTTGGCCTAAAACATGATTTTGGACAATGTTCATGGAACTCAGCTTAAAACGTACTTGCAGACTTGAAAACCCTTGCCTATTGTAGAGCGCGCCTCCTACTTCCACTACTGAACGAAAACCCATGATTTTGGACCCTGTTTTCATGCGAAAAGGCTAAAAGAATTGTTTCACGTTTGTTACACTCAAACAGTGTCTCCTGTCATATGCTGATCTGGTCGCAATGTGGATTTGGCCTAAAACATGATTTTGGACAATGTTCATGGAACTCAGCTTAAAACGTACTTCCAGACTTGAAAACCCTTGCCTATTGTAGCGCGCGCCTCCTACTTCCAGTGCTGAACGAAAACCCATGATTTTGGACCCTGTTTTCATGCGAAAAGGCTAAAAGAAATGTTTCACGTTTGTTACACTCAAACAGTGTCTCCTCTCATATGCTGAACTGGTTGCATTGTGGATTTTGGTTAAAACATGATTTTGGACAATGTTCATGGAACTCAGCTTAAAACGTACTTGCAGACTTGAAAACCCTTGCCTATTGTAGAGCGCGCCTCCTACTTCCACTGCTGAACGAAAACCCATGATTTTGGACCCTGTTTTCATAAGAAAAGGCTAAAAGAATTGTTTCACGTTTGTTACACTCAAACAGTGTCTCCTGTCATATGCTGAACTGGTCGCAATGTGGATTTGGCCTAAAACATGATTTTGGACAATGTTCATGGAACTCAGCTTAAAACGTACTTGCAGACTTGAAAACCCTTGCCTATTGTAGAGCGCGCCTCCTACTTCCACTGCTGAACGAAAACCCATGATTTTGGACCCTGTTTTCATGCAAAAAGGCTAAAAGAAATGTTTCACGTTTGTTACACTCAAACAGTGGCTCCTCTCATATGCTGAACTGGTCGCATTGTGGATTTTGGTTAAAACATGATTTTGGACAATGTTCATGGAACTCAGCTTAAAACGTACTTGCAGACTTGAAAACCCTTGCCTATTGTAGAGCGCGCCTCCTACTTCCACTGCTGAACGAAAACCCATGATTTTGGACCCTGTTTTCATGCGAAAAGGCTAAAAGAATTGTTTCACGTTTGTTACACTCAAACAGTGTCTCCTGTCATATGCTGATCTGGTCGCAATGTGGATTTGGCCTAAAACATGATTTTGGACAATGTTCATGGAACTCAGCTTAAAACGTACCTGCAGACTTGAAAACCCTTGCCTATTGTAGAGCGCACCTCCTACTTCCACTGCTGAACGAAAACCCATGATTTTGGACCCTGTTTTCATGCGAAAAGGCTAAAAGAAATGTTTCACGTTTGTTACACTCAAACAGTGTCTCCTCTCATATGCTGAACTGGTCGCATTGTGGATTTTGGTTAAAACATGATTTTGGACAATGTTCATGGAACTCAGCTGAAAACGTACTTGCAGACTTGAAAACCCTTGCCTATTGTAGAGCGCGCCTCCTACTTCCACTGCTGAACGAAAACCCATGATTTTGGACCCTGTTTTCATGCGAAAAGGCTAAAAGAATTGTTTCACGTTTGTTACACTCAAACAGTGTCTCCTGTCATACGCTGATCTGGTCGCAATGTGGATTTGGCCTAAAACATGATTTTGGACAATGTTCATGGAACTCAGCTTAAAATGTACTTGCAGACTTGAAAACCTCTTGCCTATTGTAGAGCGCGCCTCCTACTTCCAGTGCTGAACGAAAACCCATGATTTTGGACCCTGTTTTCATGCGAAAAGGCTAAAAGAAATGTTTCACGTTTGTTACACTCAAACAGTGTCTCCTCTCATATGCTGAACTGGTCGCATTGTGGATTTGGCCTAAAACATGATTTTGGACAATGTTCATGGAACTCAGCTTAAAACGTACTTGCAGACTTGAAAACCCTTGCCTATTGTAGAGCGCGCCTCCTACTTCCACTACTGAACGAAAACCCATGATTTTGGACCCTGTTTTCATGCGAAAAGGCTAAAAGAATTGTTTCACGTTTGTTACACTCAAACAGTGTCTCCTGTCATATGCTGATCTGGTCGCAATGTGGATTTGGCCTAAAACATGATTTTGGACAATGTTCATGGAACTCAGCTTAAAACGTACCTGCAGACTTGAAAACCCTTGCCTATTGTAGAGCGCACCTCCTACTTCCACTGCTGAACGAAAACCCATGATTTTGGACCCTGTTTTCATGCGAAAAGGCTAAAAGAAATGTTTCACGTTTGTTACACTCAAACAGTGTCTCCTCTCATATGCTGAACTGGTCGCATTGTGGATTTTGGTTAAAACATGATTTTGGACAATGTTCATGGAACTCAGCTGAAAACGTACTTGCAGACTTGAAAACCCTTGCCTATTGTAGAGCGCGCCTCCTACTTCCACTGCTGAACGAAAACCCATGATTTTGGACCCTGTTTTCATGCGAAAAGGCTAAAAGAATTGTTTCACGTTTGTTACACTCAAACAGTGTCTCCTGTCATACGCTGATCTGGTCGCAATGTGGATTTGGCCTAAAACATGATTTTGGACAATGTTCATGGAACTCAGCTTAAAATGTACTTGCAGACTTGAAAACCTCTTGCCTATTGTAGAGCGCGCCTCCTACTTCCAGTGCTGAACGAAAACCCATGATTTTGGACCCTGTTTTCATGCGAAAAGGCTAAAAGAAATGTTTCACGTTTGTTACACTCAAACAGTGTCTCCTCTCATATGCTGAACTGGTCGCATTGTGGATTTGGCCTAAAACATGATTTTGGACAATGTTCATGGAACTCAGCTTAAAACGTACTTGCAGACTTGAAAACCCTTGCCTATTGTAGAGCGCGCCTCCTACTTCCACTACTGAACGAAAACCCATGATTTTGGACCCTGTTTTCATGCGAAAAGGCTAAAAGAATTGTTTCACGTTTGTTACACTCAAACAGTGTCTCCTGTCATATGCTGATCTGGTCGCAATGTGGATTTGGCCTAAAACATGATTTTGGACAATGTTCATGGAACTCAGCTTAAAACGTACTTCCAGACTTGAAAACCCTTGCCTATTGTAGCGCGCGCCTCCTACTTCCAGTGCTGAACGAAAACCCATGATTTTGGACCCTGTTTTCATGCGAAAAGGCTAAAAGAAATGTTTCACGTTTGTTACACTCAAACAGTGTCTCCTCTCATATGCTGAACTGGTTGCATTGTGGATTTTGGTTAAAACATGATTTTGGACAATGTTCATGGAACTCAGCTTAAAACGTACTTGCAGACTTGAAAACCCTTGCCTATTGTAGAGCGCGCCTCCTACTTCCACTGCTGAACGAAAACCCATGATTTTGGACCCTGTTTTCATAAGAAAAGGCTAAAAGAATTGTTTCACGTTTGTTACACTCAAACAGTGTCTCCTGTCATATGCTGAACTGGTCGCAATGTGGATTTGGCCTAAAACATGATTTTGGACAATGTTCATGGAACTCAGCTTAAAACGTACTTGCAGACTTGAAAACCCTTGCCTATTGTAGAGCGCGCCTCCTACTTCCACTGCTGAACGAAAACCCATGATTTTGGACCCTGTTTTCATGCAAAAAGGCTAAAAGAAATGTTTCACGTTTGTTACACTCAAACAGTGGCTCCTCTCATATGCTGAACTGGTCGCATTGTGGATTTTGGTTAAAACATGATTTTGGACAATGTTCATGGAACTCAGCTTAAAACGTACTTGCAGACTTGAAAACCCTTGCCTATTGTAGAGCGCGCCTCCTACTTCCACTGCTGAACGAAAACCCATGATTTTGGACCCTGTTTTCATGCGAAAAGGCTAAAAGAATTGTTTCACGTTTGTTACACTCAAACAGTGTCTCCTGTCATATGCTGATCTGGTCGCAATGTGGATTTGGCCTAAAACATGATTTTGGACAATGTTCATGGAACTCAGCTTAAAACGTACCTGCAGACTTGAAAACCCTTGCCTATTGTAGAGCGCACCTCCTACTTCCACTGCTGAACGAAAACCCATGATTTTGGACCCTGTTTTCATGCGAAAAGGCTAAAAGAAATGTTTCACGTTTGTTACACTCAAACAGTGTCTCCTCTCATATGCTGAACTGGTCGCATTGTGGATTTTGGTTAAAACATGATTTTGGACAATGTTCATGGAACTCAGCTGAAAACGTACTTGCAGACTTGAAAACCCTTGCCTATTGTAGAGCGCGCCTCCTACTTCCACTGCTGAACGAAAACCAATGATTTTGGACCCTGTTTTCATGCGAAAAGGCTAAAAGAATTGTTTCACGTTTGTTACACTCAAACAGTGTCTCCTGTCATACGCTGATCTGGTCGCAATGTGGATTTGGCCTAAAACATGATTTTGGACAATGTTCATGGAACTCAGCTTAAAATGTACTTGCAGACTTGAAAACCTCTTGCCTATTGTAGAGCGCGCCTCCTACTTCCAGTGCTGAACGAAAACCCATGATTTTGGACCCTGTTTTCATGCGAAAAGGCTAAAAGAAATGTTTCACGTTTGTTACACTCAAACAGTGTCTCCTCTCATATGCTGAACTGGTCGCATTGTGGATTTGGCCTAAAACATGATTTTGGACAATGTTCATGGAACTCAGCTTAAAACGTACTTGCAGACTTGAAAACCCTTGCCTATTGTAGAGCGCGCCTCCTACTTCCACTACTGAACGAAAACCCATGATTTTGGACCCTGTTTTCATGCGAAAAGGCTAAAAGAATTGTTTCACGTTTGTTACACTCAAACAGTGTCTCCTGTCATATGCTGATCTGGTCGCAATGTGGATTTGGCCTAAAACATGATTTTGGACAATGTTCATGGAACTCAGCTTAAAACGTACTTGCAGACTTGAAAACCCTTGCCTATTGTAGAGCGCGCCTCCTACTTCCACTGCTGAACGAAAACCCATGATTTTGGACCCTGTTTTCATGCAAAAAGGCTAAAAGAAATGTTTCACGTTTGTTACACTCAAACAGTGGCTCCTCTCATATGCTGAACTGGTCGCATTGTGGATTTTGGTTAAAACATGATTTTGGACAATGTTCATGGAACTCAGCTTAAAACGTACTTGCAGACTTGAAAACCCTTGCCTATTGTAGAGCGCGCCTCCTACTTCCACTGCTGAACGAAAACCCATGATTTTGGACCCTGTTTTCATGCGAAAAGGCTAAAAGAATTGTTTCACGTTTGTTACACTCAAACAGTGTCTCCTGTCATATGCTGATCTGGTCGCAATGTGGATTTGGCCTAAAACATGATTTTGGACAATGTTCATGGAACTCAGCTTAAAACGTACCTGCAGACTTGAAAACCCTTGCCTATTGTAGAGCGCACCTCCTACTTCCACTGCTGAACGAAAACCCATGATTTTGGACCCTGTTTTCATGCGAAAAGGCTAAAAGAAATGTTTCACGTTTGTTACACTCAAACAGTGTCTCCTCTCATATGCTGAACTGGTCGCATTGTGGATTTTGGTTAAAACATGATTTTGGACAATGTTCATGGAACTCAGCTGAAAACGTACTTGCAGACTTGAAAACCCTTGCCTATTGTAGAGCGCGCCTCCTACTTCCACTGCTGAACGAAAACCCATGATTTTGGACCCTGTTTTCATGCGAAAAGGCTAAAAGAATTGTTTCACGTTTGTTACACTCAAACAGTGTCTCCTGTCATACGCTGATCTGGTCGCAATGTGGATTTGGCCTAAAACATGATTTTGGACAATGTTCATGGAACTCAGCTTAAAATGTACTTGCAGACTTGAAAACCTCTTGCCTATTGTAGAGCGCGCCTCCTACTTCCAGTGCTGAACGAAAACCCATGATTTTGGACCCTGTTTTCATGCGAAAAGGCTAAAAGAAATGTTTCACGTTTGTTACACTCAAACAGTGTCTCCTCTCATATGCTGAACTGGTCGCATTGTGGATTTGGCCTAAAACATGATTTTGGACAATGTTCATGGAACTCAGCTTAAAACGTACTTGCAGACTTGAAAACCCTTGCCTATTGTAGAGCGCGCCTCCTACTTCCACTACTGAACGAAAACCCATGATTTTGGACCCTGTTTTCATGCGAAAAGGCTAAAAGAATTGTTTCACGTTTGTTACACTCAAACAGTGTCTCCTGTCATATGCTGATCTGGTCGCAATGTGGATTTGGCCTAAAACATGATTTTGGACAATGTTCATGGAACTCAGCTTAAAACGTACTTCCAGACTTGAAAACCCTTGCCTATTGTAGCGCGCGCCTCCTACTTCCAGTGCTGAACGAAAACCCATGATTTTGGACCCTGTTTTCATGCGAAAAGGCTAAAAGAAATGTTTCACGTTTGTTACACTCAAACAGTGTCTCCGCTCATATGCTGAACTGGTTGCATTGTGGATTTTGGTTAAAACATGATTTTGGACAATGTTCATGGAACTCAGCTTAAAACGTACTTGCAGACTTGAAAACCCTTGCCTATTGTAGAGCGCGCCTCCTACTTCCACTGCTGAACGAAAACCCATGATTTTGGACCCTGTTTTCATAAGAAAAGGCTAAAAGAATTGTTTCACGTTTGTTACACTCAAACAGTGTCTCCTGTCATATGCTGAACTGGTCGCAATGTGGATTTGGCCTAAAACATGATTTTGGACAATGTTCATGGAACTCAGCTTAAAACGTACTTGCAGACTTGAAAACCCTTGCCTATTGTAGAGCGCGCCTCCTACTTCACTGCTGAACGAAAACCCATGATTTTGGACCCTGTTTTCATGCAAAAAGGCTAAAAGAAATGTTTCACGTTTGTTACACTCAAACAGTGGCTCCTCTCATATGCTGAACTGGTCGCATTGTGGATTTTGGTTAAAACATGATTTTGGACAATGTTCATGGAACTCAGCTTAAAACGTACTTGCAGACTTGAAAACCCTTGCCTATTGTAGAGCGCGCCTCCTACTTCCACTGCTGAACGAAAACCCATGATTTTGGACCCTGTTTTCATGCGAAAAGGCTAAAAGAATTGTTTCACGTTTGTTACACTCAAACAGTGTCTCCTGTCATATGCTGATCTGGTCGCAATGTGGATTTGGCCTAAAACATGATTTTGGACAATGTTCATGGAACTCAGCTTAAAACGTACCTGCAGACTTGAAAACCCTTGCCTATTGTAGAGCGCACCTCCTACTTCCACTGCTGAACGAAAACCCATGATTTTGGACCCTGTTTTCATGCGAAAAGGCTAAAAGAAATGTTTCACGTTTGTTACACTCAAACAGTGTCTCCTCTCATATGCTGAACTGGTCGCATTGTGGATTTTGGTTAAAACATGATTTTGGACAATGTTCATGGAACTCAGCTGAAAACGTACTTGCAGACTTGAAAACCCTTGCCTATTGTAGAGCGCGCCTCCTACTTCCACTGCTGAACGAAAACCCATGATTTTGGACCCTGTTTTCATGCGAAAAGGCTAAAAGAATTGTTTCACGTTTGTTACACTCAAACAGTGTCTCCTGTCATACGCTGATCTGGTCGCAATGTGGATTTGGCCTAAAACATGATTTTGGACAATGTTCATGGAACTCAGCTTAAAATGTACTTGCAGACTTGAAAACCTCTTGCCTATTGTAGAGCGCGCCTCCTACTTCCAGTGCTGAACGAAAACCCATGATTTTGGACCCTGTTTTCATGCGAAAAGGCTAAAAGAAATGTTTCACGTTTGTTACACTCAAACAGTGTCTCCTCTCATATGCTGAACTGGTCGCATTGTGGATTTGGCCTAAAACATGATTTTGGACAATGTTCATGGAACTCAGCTTAAAACGTACTTGCAGACTTGAAAACCCTTGCCTATTGTAGAGCGCGCCTCCTACTTCCACTACTGAACGAAAACCCATGATTTTGGACCCTGTTTTCATGCGAAAAGGCTAAAAGAATTGTTTCACGTTTGTTACACTCAAACAGTGTCTCCTGTCATATGCTGATCTGGTCGCAATGTGGATTTGGCCTAAAACATGATTTTGGACAATGTTCATGGAACTCAGCTTAAAACGTACTTCCAGACTTGAAAACCCTTGCCTATTGTAGCGCGCGCCTCCTACTTCCAGTGCTGAACGAAAACCCATGATTTTGGACCCTGTTTTCATGCGAAAAGGCTAAAAGAAATGTTTCACGTTTGTTACACTCAAACAGTGTCTCCTCTCATATGCTGAACTGGTTGCATTGTGGATTTTGGTTAAAACATGATTTTGGACAATGTTCATGGAACTCAGCTTAAAACGTACTTGCAGACTTGAAAACCCTTGCCTATTGTAGAGCGCGCCTCCTACTTCCACTGCTGAACGAAAACCCATGATTTTGGACCCTGTTTTCATAAGAAAAGGCTAAAAGAATTGTTTCACGTTTGTTACACTCAAACAGTGTCTCCTGTCATATGCTGAACTGGTCGCAATGTGGATTTGGCCTAAAACATGATTTTGGACAATGTTCATGGAACTCAGCTTAAAACGTACTTGCAGACTTGAAAACCCTTGCCTATTGTAGAGCGCGCCTCCTACTTCCACTGCTGAACGAAAACCCATGATTTTGGACCCTGTTTTCATGCAAAAAGGCTAAAAGAAATGTTTCACGTTTGTTACACTCAAACAGTGGCTCCTCTCATATGCTGAACTGGTCGCATTGTGGATTTTGGTTAAAACATGATTTTGGACAATGTTCATGGAACTCAGCTTAAAACGTACTTGCAGACTTGAAAACCCTTGCCTATTGTAGAGCGCGCCTCCTACTTCCACTGCTGAACGAAAACCCATGATTTTGGACCCTGTTTTCATGCGAAAAGGCTAAAAGAATTGTTTCACGTTTGTTACACTCAAACAGTGTCTCCTGTCATATGCTGATCTGGTCGCAATGTGGATTTGGCCTAAAACATGATTTTGGACAATGTTCATGGAACTCAGCTTAAAACGTACCTGCAGACTTGAAAACCCTTGCCTATTGTAGAGCGCACCTCCTACTTCCACTGCTGAACGAAAACCCATGATTTTGGACCCTGTTTTCATGCGAAAAGGCTAAAAGAAATGTTTCACGTTTGTTACACTCAAACAGTGTCTCCTCTCATATGCTGAACTGGTCGCATTGTGGATTTTGGTTAAAACATGATTTTGGACAATGTTCATGGAACTCAGCTGAAAACGTACTTGCAGACTTGAAAACCCTTGCCTATTGTAGAGCGCGCCTCCTACTTCCACTGCTGAACGAAAACCAATGATTTTGGACCCTGTTTTCATGCGAAAAGGCTAAAAGAATTGTTTCACGTTTGTTACACTCAAACAGTGTCTCCTGTCATACGCTGATCTGGTCGCAATGTGGATTTGGCCTAAAACATGATTTTGGACAATGTTCATGGAACTCAGCTTAAAATGTACTTGCAGACTTGAAAACCTCTTGCCTATTGTAGAGCGCGCCTCCTACTTCCAGTGCTGAACGAAAACCCATGATTTTGGACCCTGTTTTCATGCGAAAAGGCTAAAAGAAATGTTTCACGTTTGTTACACTCAAACAGTGTCTCCTCTCATATGCTGAACTGGTCGCATTGTGGATTTGGCCTAAAACATGATTTTGGACAATGTTCATGGAACTCAGCTTAAAACGTACTTGCAGACTTGAAAACCCTTGCCTATTGTAGAGCGCGCCTCCTACTTCCACTACTGAACGAAAACCCATGATTTTGGACCCTGTTTTCATGCGAAAAGGCTAAAAGAATTGTTTCACGTTTGTTACACTCAAACAGTGTCTCCTGTCATATGCTGATCTGGTCGCAATGTGGATTTGGCCTAAAACATGATTTTGGACAATGTTCATGGAACTCAGCTTAAAACGTACTTCCAGACTTGAAAACCCTTGCCTATTGTAGCGCGCGCCTCCTACTTCCAGTGCTGAACGAAAACCCATGATTTTGGACCCTGTTTTCATGCGAAAAGGCTAAAAGAAATGTTTCACGTTTGTTACACTCAAACAGTGTCTCCTCTCATATGCTGAACTGGTTGCATTGTGGATTTTGGTTAAAACATGATTTTGGACAATGTTCATGGAACTCAGCTTAAAACGTACTTGCAGACTTGAAAACCCTTGCCTATTGTAGAGCGCGCCTCCTACTTCCACTGCTGAACGAAAACCCATGATTTTGGACCCTGTTTTCATAAGAAAAGGCTAAAAGAATTGTTTCACGTTTGTTACACTCAAACAGTGTCTCCTGTCATATGCTGAACTGGTCGCAATGTGGATTTGGCCTAAAACATGATTTTGGACAATGTTCATGGAACTCAGCTTAAAACGTACTTGCAGACTTGAAAACACTTGCCTATTGTAGAGCGCGCCTCCTACTTCCACTGCTGAACGAAAACCCATGATTTTGGACCCTGTTTTCATGCAAAAAGGCTAAAAGAAATGTTTCACGTTTGTTACACTCAAACAGTGGCTCCTCTCATATGCTGAACTGGTCGCATTGTGGATTTTGGTTAAAACATGATTTTGGACAATGTTCATGGAACTCAGCTTAAAACGTACTTGCAGACTTGAAAACCCTTGCCTATTGTAGAGCGCGCCTCCTACTTCCACTGCTGAATGAAAACCCATGATTTTGGACCCTGTTTTCATGCAAAATGGCTAAAAGAAATGTTTCACGTTTGTTACACTCAAACAGTGTCTCCTCTCATATGCTGAACTGGTCGCATTGTGGATTTTGGTTAAAACATGATTTTGGACAATGTTCATGGAACTCAGCTTAAAACGTACTTGCAGACTTGAAAACCCTTGCCTATTGTAGAGCGCGCCTCCTACTTCCACTGCTGAACGAAAACCCATGATTTTGGACCCTGTTTTCATGCAAATAGGCTAAAAGAAATGTTTCACGTTTGTTACACTCAAACAGTGGCTCCTCTCATATGCTGAACTGGTCGCATTGTGGATTTGGCCTAAAACATGATTTTGGACAATGTTCATGGAACTCAGCTTAAAACGTACTTGCAGACTTGAAAACCCTTGCCTATTGTAGAGCGCGCCTCCTACTTCCACTACTGAACGAAAACCCATGATTTTGGACCCTGTTTTCATGCGAAAAGGCTAAAAGAATTGTTTCACGTTTGTTACACTCAAACAGTGTCTCCTGTCATATGCTGATCTGGTCGCAATGTGGATTTGGCCTAAAACATGATTTTGGACAATGTTCATGGAACTCAGCTTAAAATGTACTTGCAGACTTGAAAACCCTTGCCTATTGTAGAGCGCGCCTCCTACTTCCAGTGCTGAACGAAAACCCATGATTTTGGACCCTGTTTTCATGCGAAAAGGCTAAAAGAATTGTTTCACGTTTGTTACACTCAAACAGTGTCTCCTCTCATATGCTGAACTGGTCGCATTGTGGATTTTGGTTAAAACATGATTTTGGACAATGTTCATGGAACTCAGCTTAAAACGTACTTGCAGACTTGAAAACCCTTGCCTATTGTAGAGCGCGCCTCCTACTTCCACTACTGAACGAAAACCCATGATTTTGGACCCTGTTTTCATGCGAAAAGGCTAAAAGAATTGTTTCACGTTAGTTACACTCAAACAGTGTCTCCTGTCATATGCTGATCTGGTCGCAATGTGGATTTGGCCTAAAACATGATTTTGGACAATGTTCATGGAACTCAGCTTAAAACGTACTTGCAGACTTGAAAACCCTTGCCTATTGTAGAGCGCGCCTCCTACTTCCACTACTGAACGAAAACCCATGATTTTGGACCCTGTTTTCATGCGAAAAGGCTAAAAGAATTGTTTCACGTTTGTTACACTCAAACAGTGTCTCCTGTCATATGCTGATCTGGTCGCAATGTGGATTTGGCCTAAAACATGATTTTGGACAATGTTCATGGAACTCAGCTTAAAACGTACTTGCAGACTTGAAAACCCTTGCCTATTGTAGAGCGCGCCTCCTACTTCCACTACTGAACGAAAACCCATGATTTTGGACCCTGTTTTCATGCAAAAAGGCTAAAAGAAATGTTTCACGTTTGTTACACTCAAACAGTGGCTCCTCTCATATGCTGAACTGGTCGCATTGTGGATTTTGGTTAAAACATGATTTTGGACAATGTTCATGGAACTCAGCTTAAAACGTACTTGCAGACTTGAAAACCCTTGCCTATTGTAGAGCGCGCCTCCTACTTCCACTGCTGAATGAAAACCCATGATTTTGGACCCTGTTTTCATGCAAAATGGCTAAAAGAAATGTTTCACGTTTGTTACACTCAAACAGTGTCTCCTCTCATATGCTGAACTGGTCGCATTGTGGATTTTGGTTAAAACATGATTTTGGACAATGTTCATGGAACTCAGCTTAAAACGTACTTGCAGACTTGAAAACCCTTGCCTATTGTAGAGCGCGCCTCCTACTTCCACTGCTGAACGAAAACCCATGATTTTGGACCCTGTTTTCATGCAAATAGGCTAAAAGAAATGTTTCACGTTTGTTACACTCAAACAGTGGCTCCTCTCATATGCTGAACTGGTCGCATTGTGGATTTGGCCTAAAACATGATTTTGGACAATGTTCATGGAACTCAGCTTAAAACGTACTTGCAGACTTGAAAACCCTTGCCTATTGTAGAGCGCGCCTCCTACTTCCACTACTGAACGAAAACCCATGATTTTGGACCCTGTTTTCATGCGAAAAGGCTAAAAGAATTGTTTCACGTTTGTTACACTCAAACAGTGTCTCCTGTCATATGCTGATCTGGTCGCAATGTGGATTTGGCCTAAAACATGATTTTGGACAATGTTCATGGAACTCAGCTTAAAATGTACTTGCAGACTTGAAAACCCTTGCCTATTGTAGAGCGCGCCTCCTACTTCCAGTGCTGAACGAAAACCCATGATTTTGGACCCTGTTTTCATGCGAAAAGGCTAAAAGAATTGTTTCACGTTTGTTACACTCAAACAGTGTCTCCTCTCATATGCTGAACTGGTCGCATTGTGGATTTTGGTTAAAACATGATTTTGGACAATGTTCATGGAACTCAGCTTAAAACGTACTTGCAGACTTGAAAACCCTTGCCTATTGTAGAGCGCGCCTCCTACTTCCACTACTGAACGAAAACCCATGATTTTGGACCCTGTTTTCATGCGAAAAGGCTAAAAGAATTGTTTCACGTTAGTTACACTCAAACAGTGTCTCCTGTCATATGCTGATCTGGTCGCAATGTGGATTTGGCCTAAAACATGATTTTGGACAATGTTCATGGAACTCAGCTTAAAACGTACTTGCAGACTTGAAAACCCTTGCCTATTGTAGAGCGCGCCTCCTACTTCCACTACTGAACGAAAACCCATGATTTTGGACCCTGTTTTCATGCGAAAAGGCTAAAAGAATTGTTTCACGTTTGTTACACTCAAACAGTGTCTCCTGTCATATGCTGATCTGGTCGCAATGTGGATTTGGCCTAAAACATGATTTTGGACAATGTTCATGGAACTCAGCTTAAAACGTACTTGCAGACTTGAAAACCCTTGCCTATTGTAGAGCGCGCCTCCTACTTCCACTACTGAACGAAAACCCATGATTTTGGACCCTGTTTTCATGCGAAAAGGCTAAAAGAAATGTTTCACGTTTGTTACACTCAAACAGTGGCTCCTCTCATATGCTGAACTGGTTGCATTGTGGATTTTGGTTAAAACATGATTTTGGACAATGTTCATGGAACTCAGCTTAAAACGTACTTGCAGACTTGAAAACCCTTGCCTATTGTAGAGCGCGCCTCCTACTTCCACTGCTGAACGAAAACCCATGATTTTGGACCCTGTTTTCATAAGAAAAGGCTAAAAGAATTGTTTCACGTTTGTTACACTCAAACAGTGTCTCCTGTCATATGCTGATCTGGTCGCAATGTGGATTTGGCCTAAAACATGATTTTGGACAATGTTCATGGAACTCAGCTTAAAACGTACCTGCAGACTTGAAAACCCTTGCCTATTGTAGAGCGCACCTCCTACTTCCACTGCTGAACGAAAACCCATGATTTTGGACCCTGTTTTCATGCGAAAAGGCTAAAAGAAATGTTTCACGTTTGTTACACTCAAACAGTGTCTCCTCTCATATGCTGAACTGGTCGCATTGTGGATTTTGGTTAAAACATGATTTTGGACAATGTTCATGGAACTCAGCTGAAAACGTA
The DNA here is from genome assembly GCF_964263955.1 of Coregonus lavaretus. Taxonomy (NCBI): domain Eukaryota; kingdom Metazoa; phylum Chordata; class Actinopteri; order Salmoniformes; family Salmonidae; genus Coregonus; species Coregonus lavaretus. The sequence goes on along the minus strand of NW_028157888.1, from coordinate 10,178 downwards.
CTTGCAGACTTGAAAACCCTTGCCTATTGTAGAGCGCGCCTCCTACTTCCACTGCTGAACGAAAACCCATGATTTTGGACCCTGTTTTCATGCGAAAAGGCTAAAAGAATTGTTTCACGTTTGTTACACTCAAACAGTGTCTCCTGTCATACGCTGATCTGGTCGCAATGTGGATTTGGCCTAAAACATGATTTTGGACAATGTTCATGGAACTCAGCTTAAAATGTACTTGCAGACTTGAAAACCCTTGCCTATTGTAGAGCGCGCCTCCTACTTCCACTACTGAACGAAAACCCATGATTTTGGACCCTGTTTTCATGCGAAAAGGCTAAAAGAATTGTTTCACGTTTGTTACACTCAAACAGTGTCTCCTGTCATACGCTGATCTGGTCGCAATGTGGATTTGGCCTAAAACATGATTTTGGACAATGTTCATGGAACTCAGCTTAAAATGTACTTGCAGACTTGAAAACCCTTGCCTATTGTAGAGCGCGCCTCCTACTTCCAGTGCTGAACGAAAACCCATGATTTTGGACCCTGTTTTCATGCGAAAAGGCTAAAAGAAATGTTTCACGTTTGTTACACTCAAACAGTGTCTCCTCTCATATGCTGAACTGGTCGCATTGTGGATTTGGCCTAAAACATGATTTTGGACAATGTTCATGGAACTCAGCTTAAAACGTACTTGCAGACTTGAAAACCCTTGCCTATTGTAGAGCGCGCCTCCTACTTCCACTACTGAACGAAAACCCATGATTTTGGACCCTGTTTTCATGCGAAAAGGCTAAAAGAATTGTTTCACGTTTGTTACACTCAAACAGTGTCTCCTGTCATATGCTGATCTGGTCTTAATGTGGATTTGGCCTAAAACATGATTTTGGACAATGTTCATGGAACTCAGCTTAAAACGTACTTCCAGACTTGAAAACCCTTGCCTATTGTAGCGCGCGCCTCCTACTTCCAGTGCTGAACGAAAACCCATGATTTTGGACCCTGTTTTCATGCGAAAAGGCTAAAAGAAATGTTTCACGTTTGTTACACTCAAACAGTGTCTCCTCTCATATGCTGAACTGGTTGCATTGTGGATTTTGGTTAAAACATGATTTTGGACAATGTTCATGGAACTCAGCTTAAAACGTACTTGCAGACTTGAAAACCCTTGCCTATTGTAGAGCGCGCCTCCTACTTCCACTGCTGAACGAAAACCCATGATTTTGGACCCTGTTTTCATAAGAAAAGGCTAAAAGAATTGTTTCACGTTTGTTACACTCAAACAGTGTCTCCTGTCATATGCTGAACTGGTCGCAATGTGGATTTGGCCTAAAACATGATTTTGGACAATGTTCATGGAACTCAGCTTAAAACGTACTTGCAGACTTGAAAACCCTTGCCTATTGTAGAGCGCGCCTCCTACTTCCACTGCTGAACGAAAACCCATGATTTTGGACCCTGTTTTCATGCAAAAAGGCTAAAAGAAATGTTTCACGTTTGTTACACTCAAACAGTGGCTCCTCTCATATGCTGAACTGGTCGCATTGTGGATTTTGGTTAAAACATGATTTTGGACAATGTTCATGGAACTCAGCTTAAAACGTACTTGCAGACTTGAAAACCCTTGCCTATTGTAGAGCGCGCCTCCTACTTCCACTGCTGAATGAAAACCCATGATTTTGGACCCTGTTTTCATGCAAAATGGCTAAAAGAATTGTTTCACGTTTGTTACACTCAAACAGTGTCTCCTCTCATATGCTGAACTGGTCGCATTGTGGATTTGGCCTAAAACATGATTTTGGACAATGTTCATGGAACTCAGCTTAAAACGTACTTGCAGACTTGAAAACCCTTGCCTATTGTAGAGCGCGCCTCCTACTTCCACTGCTGAACGAAAACCCATGATTTTGGACCCTGTTTTCATGCAAATAGGCTAAAAGAAATGTTTCACGTTTGTTACACTCAAACAGTGGCTCCTCTCATATGCTGAACTGGTCGCATTGTGGATTTGGCCTAAAACATGATTTTGGACAATGTTCATGGAACTCAGCTTAAAACGTACTTGCAGACTTGAAAACCCTTGCCTATTGTAGAGCGCGCCTCCTACTTCCACTACTGAACGAAAACCCATGATTTTGGACCCTGTTTTCATGCGAAAAGGCTAAAAGAATTGTTTCACGTTTGTTACACTCAAACAGTGTCTCCTGTCATATGCTGATCTGGTCGCAATGTGGATTTGGCCTAAAACATGATTTTGGACAATGTTCATGGAACTCAGCTTAAAATGTACTTGCAGACTTGAAAACCCTTGCCTATTGTAGAGCGCGCCTCCTACTTCCAGTGCTGAACGAAAACCCATGATTTTGGACCCTGTTTTCATGCGAAAAGGCTAAAAGAATTGTTTCACGTTTGTTACACTCAAACAGTGTCTCCTCTCATATGCTGAACTGGTCGCATTGTGGATTTTGGTTAAAACATGATTTTGGACAATGTTCATGGAACTCAGCTTAAAATGTACTTGCAGACTTGAAAACCCTTGCCTATTGTAGAGCGCGCCTCCTACTTCCAGTGCTGAACGAAAACCCATGATTTTGGACCCTGTTTTCATGCGAAAAGGCTAAAAGAATTGTTTCACGTTTGTTACACTCAAACAGTGTCTCCTCTCATATGCTGAACTGGTCGCATTGTGGATTTTGGTTAAAACATGATTTTGGACAATGTTCATGGAACTCAGCTTAAAACGTACTTGCAGACTTGAAAACCCTTGCCTATTGTAGAGCGCGCCTCCTACTTCCACTACTGAACGAAAACCCATGATTTTGGACCCTGTTTTCATGCGAAAAGGCTAAAAGAATTGTTTCACGTTTGTTACACTCAAACAGTGTCTCCTGTCATATGCTGATCTGGTCGCAATGTGGATTTGGCCTAAAACATGATTTTGGACAATGTTCATGGAACTCAGCTTAAAACGTACTTGCAGACTTGAAAACCCTTGCCTATTGTAGAGCGCGCCTCCTACTTCCACTGCTGAACGAAAACCCATGATTTTGGACCCTGTTTTCATGCAAAAAGGCTAAAAGAAATGTTTCACGTTTGTTACACTCAAACAGTGGCTCCTCTCATATGCTGAACTGGTCGCATTGTGGATTTTGGTTAAAACATGATTTTGGACAATGTTCATGGAACTCAGCTTAAAACGTACTTGCAGACTTGAAAACCCTTGCCTATTGTAGAGCGCGCCTCCTACTTCCACTGCTGAATGAAAACCCATGATTTTGGACCCTGTTTTCATGCAAAATGGCTAAAAGAAATGTTTCACATTTTTTACACTCAAACAGTGTCTCCTCTCATATGCTGAACTGGTCGCATTGTGGATTTTGGTTAAAACATGATTTTGGACAATGTTCATGGAACTCAGCTTAAAACGTACTTGCAGACTTGAAAACCCTTGCCTATTGTAGAGCGCGCCTCCTACTTCCACTGCTGAACGAAAACCCATGATTTTGGACCCTGTTTTCATGCGAAAAGGCTAAAAGAAATGTTTCACGTTTGTTACACTCAAACAGTGTCTCCTCTCATATGCTGAACTGGTCGCATTGTGGATTTTGGTTGAAACATGATTTTGGACAATGTTCATGGAACTCAGCTTAAAACGTACTTGCAGACTTGAAAACCCTTGCCTATTGTAGAGCGCGCCTCCTACTTCCACTGCTGAACGAAAACCCATGATTTTGGACCCTGTTTTCATGCGAAAAGGCTAAAAGAATTGTTTCACGTTTGTTACACTCAAACAGTGTCTCCTGTCATATGCTGATCTGGTCGCAATGTGGATTTGGCCTAAAACATGATTTTGGACAATGTTCATGGAACTCAGCTTAAAACGTACCTGCAGACTTGAAAACCCTTGCCTATTGTAGAGCGCACCTCCTACTTCCACTGCTGAACGAAAACCCATGATTTTGGACCCTGTTTTCATGCGAAAAGGCTAAAAGAAATGTTTCACGTTTGTTACACTCAAACAGTGTCTCCTCTCATATGCTGAACTGGTCGCATTGTGGATTTTGGTTAAAACATGATTTTGGACAATGTTCATGGAACTCAGCTTAAAACGTACTTGCAGACTTGAAAACCCTTGCCTATTGTAGAGCGCGCCTCCTACTTCCAGTGCTGAACGAAAACCCATGATTTTGGACCCTGTTTTCATGCGAAAAGGCTAAAAGAAATGTTTCACGTTTGTTACACTCAAACAGTGTCTCCTCTCATATGCTGAACTGGTTGCATTGTGGATTTTGGTTAAAACATGATTTTGGACAATGTTCATGGAACTCAGCTTAAAACGTACTTGCAGACTTGAAAACCCTTGCCTATTGTAGAGCGCGCCTCCTACTTCCACTGCTGAACGAAAACCCATGATTTTGGACCCTGTTTTCATAAGAAAAGGCTAAAAGAATTGTTTCACGTTTGTTACACTCAAACAGTGTCTCCTGTCATATGCTGAACTGGTCGCAATGTGGATTTGGCCTAAAACATGATTTTGGACAATGTTCATGGAACTCAGCTTAAAACGTACTTGCAGACTTGAAAACCCTTGCCTATTGTAGAGCGCGCCTCCTACTTCCACTGCTGAACGAAAACCCATGATTTTGGACCCTGTTTTCATGCAAAAAGGCTAAAAGAAATGTTTCACGTTTGTTACACTCAAACAGTGTCTCCTCTCATATGCTGAACTGGTTGCATTGTGGATTTTGGTTAAAACATGATTTTGGACAATGTTCATGGAACTCAGCTTAAAACGTACTTGCAGACTTGAAAACCCTTGCCTATTGTAGAGCGCGCCTCCTACTTCCACTGCTGAACGAAAACCCATGATTTTGGACCCTGTTTTCATGCGAAAAGGCTAAAAGAATTGTTTCACGTTTGTTACACTCAAACAGTGTCTAATGTCATATGCTGATCTGGTCGCAATGTGGATTTGGCCTAAAACATGATTTTGGACAATGTTCATGGAACTCAGCTTAAAACGTACCTGCAGACTTGAAAACCCTTGCCTATTGTAGAGCGCACCTCCTACTTCCACTGCTGAACGAAAACCCATGATTTTGGACCCTGTTTTCATGCGAAAAGGCTAAAAGAAATGTTTCACGTTTGTTACACTCAAACAGTGTCTCCTCTCATATGCTGAACTGGTCGCATTGTGGATTTTGGTTAAAACATGATTTTGGACAATGTTCATGGAACTCAGCTTAAAACGTACTTGCAGACTTGAAAACCCTTGCCTATTGTAGAGCGCGCCTCCTACTTCCAGTGCTGAACGAAAACCCATGATTTTGGACCCTGTTTTCATGCGAAAAGGCTAAAAGAAATGTTTCACGTTTGTTACACTCAAACAGTGTCTCCTCTCATATGCTGAACTGGTTGCATTGTGGATTTTGGTTAAAACATGATTTTGGACAATGTTCATGGAACTCAGCTTAAAACGTACTTGCAGACTTGAAAACCCTTGCCTATTGTAGAGCGCGCCTCCTACTTCCACTGCTGAACGAAAACCCATGATTTTGGACCCTGTTTTCATAAGAAAAGGCTAAAAGAATTGTTTCACGTTTGTTACACTCAAACAGTGTCTCCTGTCATATGCTGAACTGGTCGCAATGTGGATTTGGCCTAAAACATGATTTTGGACAATGTTCATTGAACTCAGCTTAAAACGTACTTGCAGACTTGAAAACCCTTGCCTATTGTAGAGCGCGCCTCCTACTTCCACTGCTGAACGAAAACCCATGATTTTGGACCCTGTTTTCATGCAAAAAGGCTAAAAGAAATGTTTCACGTTTGTTACACTCAAACAGTGTCTCCTCTCATATGCTGAACTGGTTGCATTGTGGATTTTGGTTAAAACATGATTTTGGACAATGTTCATGGAACTCAGCTTAAAACGTACTTGCAGACTTGAAAACCCTTGCCTATTGTAGAGCGCGCCTCCTACTTCCACTGCTGAACGAAAACCCATGATTTTGGACCCTGTTTTCATGCGAAAAGGCTAAAAGAAATGTTTCACGTTTGTTACACTCAAACAGTGTCTCCTCTCATATGCTGAACTGGTTGCATTGTGGATTTTGGTTAAAACATGATTTTGGACAATGTTCATGGAACTCAGCTTAAAACGTACTTGCAGACTTGAAAACCCTTGCCTATTGTAGAGCGCGCCTCCTACTTCCACTGCTGAACGAAAACCCATGATTTTGGACCCTGTTTTCATAAGAAAAGGCTAAAAGAATTGTTTCACGTTTGTTACACTCAAACAGTGTCTCCTGTCATATGCTGAACTGGTCGCAATGTGGATTTGGCCTAAAACATGATTTTGGACAATGTTCATGGAACTCAGCTTAAAACGTACTTGCAGACTTGAAAACCCTTGCCTATTGTAGAGCGCGCCTCCTACTTCCACTGCTGAACGAAAACCCATGATTTTGGACCCTGTTTTCATGCAAAAAGGCTAAAAGAAATGTTTCACGTTTGTTACACTCAAACAGTGTCTCCTCTCATATGCTGAACTGGTTGCATTGTGGATTTTGGTTAAAACATGATTTTGGACAATGTTCATGGAACTCAGCTTAAAACGTACTTGCAGACTTGAAAACCCTTGCCTATTGTAGAGCGCGCCTCCTACTTCCACTGCTGAACGAAAACCCATGATTTTGGACCCTGTTTTCATGCGAAAAGGCTAAAAGAATTGTTTCACGTTTGTTACACTCAAACAGTGTCTAATGTCATATGCTGATCTGGTCGCAATGTGGATTTGGCCTAAAACATGATTTTGGACAATGTTCATGGAACTCAGCTTAAAACGTACCTGCAGACTTGAAAACCCTTGCCTATTGTAGAGCGCACCTCCTACTTCCACTGCTGAACGAAAACCCATGATTTTGGACCCTGTTTTCATGCGAAAAGGCTAAAAGAAATGTTTCACGTTTGTTACACTCAAACAGTGTCTCCTCTCATATGCTGAACTGGTCGCATTGTGGATTTTGGTTAAAACATGATTTTGGACAATGTTCATGGAACTCAGCTTAAAACGTACTTGCAGACTTGAAAACCCTTGCCTATTGTAGAGCGCGCCTCCTACTTCCAGTGCTGAACGAAAACCCATGATTTTGGACCCTGTTTTCATGCGAAAAGGCTAAAAGAAATGTTTCACGTTTGTTACACTCAAACAGTGTCTCCTCTCATATGCTGAACTGGTTGCATTGTGGATTTTGGTTAAAACATGATTTTGGACAATGTTCATGGAACTCAGCTTAAAACGTACTTGCAGACTTGAAAACCCTTGCCTATTGTAGAGCGCGCCTCCTACTTCCACTGCTGAACGAAAACCCATGATTTTGGACCCTGTTTTCATAAGAAAAGGCTAAAAGAATTGTTTCACGTTTGTTACACTCAAACAGTGTCTCCTGTCATATGCTGAACTGGTCGCAATGTGGATTTGGCCTAAAACATGATTTTGGACAATGTTCATGGAACTCAGCTTAAAACGTACTTGCAGACTTGAAAACCCTTGCCTATTGTAGAGCGCGCCTCCTACTTCCACTGCTGAACGAAAACCCATGATTTTGGACCCTGTTTTCATGCAAAAAGGCTAAAAGAAATGTTTCACGTTTGTTACACTCAAACAGTGTCTCCTCTCATATGCTGAACTGGTTGCATTGTGGATTTTGGTTAAAACATGATTTTGGACAATGTTCATGGAACTCAGCTTAAAACGTACTTGCAGACTTGAAAACCCTTGCCTATTGTAGAGCGCGCCTCCTACTTCCACTGCTGAACGAAAACCCATGATTTTGGACCCTGTTTTCATAAGAAAAGGCTAAAAGAATTGTTTCACGTTTGTTACACTCAAACAGTGTCTCCTGTCATATGCTGAACTGGTCGCAATGTGGATTTGGCCTAAAACATGATTTTGGACAATGTTCATGGAACTCAGCTTAAAACGTACTTGCAGACTTGAAAACCCTTGCCTATTGTAGAGCGCGCCTCCTACTTCCAGTGCTGAACGAAAACCCATGATTTTGGACCCTGTTTTCATGCAAATAGGCTAAAAGAAATGTTTCACGTTTGTTACACTCAAACAGTGTCTCCTCTCATATGCTGAACTGGTTGCATTGTGGATTTTGGTTAAAACATGATTTTGGACAATGTTCATGGAACTCAGCTTAAAACGTACTTGCAGACTTGAAAACCCTTGCCTATTGTAGAGCGCGCCTCCTACTTCCACTGCTGAACGAAAACCCATGATTTTGGACCCTGTTTTCATAAGAAAAGGCTAAAAGAATTGTTTCACGTTTGTTACACTCAAACAGTGTCTCCTGTCATATGCTGAACTGGTCGCAATGTGGATTTGGCCTAAAACATGATTTTGGACAATGTTCATGGAACTCAGCTTAAAACGTACTTGCAGACTTGAAAACCCTTGCCTATTGTAGAGCGCGCCTCCTACTTCCACTGCTGAACGAAAACCCATGATTTTGGACCCTGTTTTCATGCAAAAAGGCTAAAAGAAATGTTTCACGTTTGTTACACTCAAACAGTGTCTCCTCTCATATGCTGAACTGGTTGCATTGTGGATTTTGGTTAAAACATGATTTTGGACAATGTTCATGGAACTCAGCTTAAAACGTACTTGCAGACTTGAAAACCCTTGCCTATTGTAGAGCGCGCCTCCTACTTCCACTGCTGAACGAAAACCCATGATTTTGGACCCTGTTTTCATAAGAAAAGGCTAAAAGAAATGTTTCACGTTTGTTACATTCAAACAGTGTCTCCTCTCATATGCTGAACTGGTCGCATTGTGGATTTTGGTTAAAACATGATTTTGGACAATGTTCATGGAACTCAGCTTAAAACGTACTTGCAGACTTGAAAACCCTTGCCTATTGTAGAGCGCGCCTCCTACTTCCACTGCTGAACGAAAACCCATGATTTTGGACCCTGTTTTCATGCGAAAAGGCTAAAAGAATTGTTTCACGTTTGTTACACTCAAACAGTGTCTAATGTCATATGCTGATCTGGTCGCAATGTGGATTTGGCCTAAAACATGATTTTGGACAATGTTCATGGAACTCAGCTTAAAACGTACCTGCAGACTTGAAAACCCTTGCCTATTGTAGAGCGCACCTCCTACTTCCACTGCTGAACGAAAACCCATGATTTTGGACCCTGTTTTCATGCGAAAAGGCTAAAAGAAATGTTTCACGTTTGTTACACTCAAACAGTGTCTAATGTCATATGCTGAACTGGTCGCATTGTGGATTTTGGTTAAAACATGATTTTGGACAATGTTCATGGAACTCAGCTTAAAACGTACTTGCAGACTTGAAAACCCTTGCCTATTGTAGAGCGCGCCTCCTACTTCCAGTGCTGAACGAAAACCCATGATTTTGGACCCTGTTTTCATGCGAAAAGGCTAAAAGAAATGTTTCACGTTTGTTACACTCAAACAGTGTCTCCTCTCATATGCTGAACTGGTTGCATTGTGGATTTTGGTTAAAACATGATTTTGGACAATGTTCATGGAACTCAGCTTAAAACGTACTTGCAGACTTGAAAACCCTTGCCTATTGTAGAGCGCGCCTCCTACTTCCACTGCTGAACGAAAACCCATGATTTTGGACCCTGTTTTCATAAGAAAAGGCTAAAAGAATTGTTTCACGTTTGTTACACTCAAACAGTGTCTCCTGTCATATGCTGAACTGGTCGCAATGTGGATTTGGCCTAAAACATGATTTTGGACAATGTTCATGGAACTCAGCTTAAAACGTACTTGCAGACTTGAAAACCCTTGCCTATTGTAGAGCGCGCCTCCTACTTCCACTGCTGAACGAAAACCCATGATTTTGGACCCTGTTTTCATGCAAAAAGGCTAAAAGAAATGTTTCACGTTTGTTACACTCAAACAGTGTCTCCTCTCATATGCTGAACTGGTTGCATTGTGGATTTTGGTTAAAACATGATTTTGGACAATGTTCATGGAACTCAGCTTAAAACGTACTTGCAGACTTGAAAACCCTTGCCTATTGTAGAGCGCGCCTCCTACTTCCACTGCTGAACGAAAACCCATGATTTTGGACCCTGTTTTCATAAGAAAAGGCTAAAAGAATTGTTTCACGTTTGTTACACTCAAACAGTGTCTCCTG